>NC_067284.1:101132166-101435196 GCF_020740795.1 Apus apus | reverse complement strand
TTACCACACAAACACTTCCTAAGTAACATTATCTGAAAACTATGATGTGATATTAAGATATTAAATATATTTCTGGAGCAAAGCATAAGCATTTCCACCAAAGTGTCATTGATATAATTTTGTTGCCAAGTGATAATGAATATTAGCTTGCTCATGACTATAAGAAAGTGTGTTTACACGAAAAAGGAGAATACATTTCTCATGCCGTCACTTTCCTCTGCTGAACAGTCTTACAAACAGGGCTGAAGGTAGATGTGGCAGTGGTGCTCCTTTGTTGCAAAATTTATTTTAGTACATCTTGGTTCTAAAATGTTATGCAGAGCTGCATTATATTTTAATCTGCAGGTGGGTTGGATGAAGAATGATCCCCTCCAGGGAAACAGATATTTCTTTTCTTCTGATTTTTAAGAGGGAAAATGGTTTGAGGCAAAGTTCCAGCAACAGAGGAAACTTGCTTAAACCAACAATAAGGTACTGTAAGGAGCAATATGTCAGAACCACTAAGCCACAGTGACACACAGATTCAATGTAAATCCCATGATCACTGAATGAATCCACTTACTGCTCACAGAATCTGCAGCCTGCTGCTCCACACCTCTCTGGGCTGCAGTGACCCTGCTGCCTTCTGTTGTGTTCCTGCCCATCCTGTATCCTTTAGCTGCTCCTGCATTGGGTAACAAGTTTATAAGTAATGAAGAAGCTGTGGATAAGAATATTTGGGCAGAATGTATTTTGTGGTACAGAAACTATACTACTGGTTCAGAAGAACAGGAAGGAAGAAGTTGGGAGAAGAGAGGGAATCAGATAACTTTAAATTTGGCTGAGATACAGTCAGAATCAAAAAATTCTGTGGCATATTATGCTTGTATTACATAACGCACAGAGGAACTTCAAAATTTTCCTAGGGTATCAAAATATAGTTCCTTTAATTTTCATAGAAGAATGGAATCACTTAGGTTGGAAAAGACCTTCAAGATCATCAACCATCAACCCCACTCTACCAAGTCCAGCACTAAGCCCTATCCCCACCTACCAGATCTAGATGACTTTTAAACACATGCAGGGATGGTGACTCGACCACCTCCCTGGTCAGCCTGTTTCAATGTCTGACAAACCTTTCACTGAAAAAGTTCTTCCTAATGTATAGTCTAAACCTACCCTGGTGCAGCTTGACACTATTTCCCCTTGTTCAATCACCAGTTACTCATGAGACCAGTCCTAATCCCTTTACAACGTCCTTTCAGGTAGTTGTAGAGGGCAATGATGTCTCCCCTCAGCCTCCTTTCCTTCAGACTAAATAGCCCCAGTTCCTTCAGCCATTTATCAGAAGTCTTGTTCTCAGGGCCCTTCACCAGCTTTGTTGCCCTTCTTTGGACATGCTTCATCACCTTGATGTCCTTCCTGTATTGAGGTGCTCAAAACTGGACACAGTATTTGAGCTGTGGCTTCACCAATGCCAAATATAGAGGGACAATCACCTTCCCTGGTCCTGTTTGTCACACTGTTTCTAATACAGGCCAGGATGCCTTTGGCTTTCTAAGCCACCTAGGCACACTGCTGGCTCATATGTAGCTGCCTATCATTCAGAACCCCCAGGTCCCTTTCTGCTGGAAAGCTTTCCATCCACTCTTCCCCAAGCCAGTAGCATTGCATGGGATTGTTGTGGCCCAAGGACCTGGCACTTGGCCTTGTTGAACTGAATACGATTGACCTTGGCCCATCTATCTAGTCTATCCAAGTGTCACCATTTGACTCAGTTTGACAACAATGCTCTCGATCCCCTCCCCCTCCCACCCAGGTAGGGAAGGAGAGAGAGAAAAAGAGAGAGACTTGGCTAGATTGAAAGCTGAACCGCACAGCTTTAATTAGAATACTAATGGGTGATATGAGAGAATATATATGTGATCATACAGAGGTGTGGGCAAAAGCCTCTCGCCTCCCCCATCCCCAGCAACTCCCACAGCCCCCCCCCCTCAGACAAGACAATTCCGAGGAATCCCAGAGCTGCTGCTGGAGAAAGGCAGAGAGTTACGACGGTCAGGAGGGCTTGAGGTCGATGGGTTGACGATGATGGACAGATGGTGTCCTCCCCGGACCCCGGCCATGAATGGAAGAGAGAGAGAAGAAGGAAGGAAGGAAGGAAGGAAGGAAGGAAGGAAGGAAGGAAGGAAGGAAGGAAGGAAGGAAGGAAGGAAGGAAGGAAGGAAGGAAGGAAGGAAGGAAGGAAGGAAGGAAGGAAGGAAGGAAGGAAGGAAGGAAGGAAGGAAGGAAGGAAGGAAGGAAGGAAGGAAGGAAGGAAGGAAGGAAGGAAGGAAGGAAGGAAGGAAGGAAGGAAGTTGTCTTCCGTCATCTCTGACCTTCCCCCCCAAACCTACGTAGATATATGGAACGGAATACCTCTGGCCCAATTTGCTGTCCGTCTAATCCAGCCTCCCATGGGGAGGGCCACAGATCTCCCCGCAGTGTCTGAGCCGGCAGAGCAAAGGCATGACCTTGAGGGCCCAGCAATTATAAAAACATTCCAGTGTCTTATCAACCTAGCAGAACACGCAGTTGCTAGTTGAAGAAAGCTCACTGAAAAGAAAAAAAAGAAATCAGCATAAGAAAAACTGGCTTCATCCTGGCTCAAATCAGGACACCAAGTCTCTCTGTAGAGCCTCCCTACCCTCAGGCAGATCAACACTCCCTCCCAACTTAGTGTCATCTGCAGACTTACTGAGGGTGCATTCTATCTCCTCAAGATTGCTGATAAAGATGTTTAACAGAAGTGATCTCAATGCTGAGGAACCCAAATTGTGACCACCCACCAGCTGGATTTACCACCACCCTCTGGGCCCAGCTGTCCAGCCAGTGTTTTACCCAGCAGAGCAGACACCTGTTCATGCCATGAGGAGCCAGTTTTTTCATCAGAATGCTGTGGGAGACAGTGTCAAAGGCCTTACAGAAGTCCAGGTACACAACATCCACAGCCATTCCCTCATCAACCAGGCAGGTCACCTTGTCATAGAAAAAGATCAGGACCATCAATCAGGACCTTCCTTTCATAAACCCATGCTGACTGGACCTGATCACCTGGTTGTTCTGTGTATGGTGCATAATGGCACTCAAGATGATCTGCTCCATGACCTTCCCTGGCACCAAGGTTAGACTGACAAGTTTGTAGTTCCGTGGATCCTCTTTTCAGCCTTTCTTGTGGATGGGTACCACATTTGCTACCCTCCAGTGTACTGGGATCTCCCCAGTTAGCCATGACTGCTGGTAATGATAGTAAGAGGCTTGATGAGTGCATTCGCCAACTCCTTCAGTGCTCTTGGGTGCAGCCCATCAGGCCCCATAGACTTATGGATGTTTAGGTGGTGTAACAGGTCATTGACCATTTCCTCTTGGATTAAAAAAGGTCTCATTCTGTCCCACCTCCCCGTTCTCCAGCTCATGGGACCGGGAGTCTAGAGAAAACTAGTTTGACTGCTAAAGACTGAGGCAAAGAAGGAGCTTAGCACCTCAGCCTTTTCCTGATCCTTTGTTTCCCCCTGCATCCAGTAAAGGACGGAGATTCTCCCTAGTCCTCCTTTTGTTATTGATGTATTTATAGAAAGATGATTTTATTGTCTTTGACAGCTGTAGCCAAGTTGAGTTCAAGTTGGACTTTGGCCCTTCTGATTTTTTCCCTGTATTGCCTTACTACATCTCTGTATTCCTCACGAGAGGCCTGTCTTCTCTTCCAGAGGCTATAAACTCACCTTTTCTTCTGAGCTCCAGCCACACCTTTCTATTCAACCAGGACAGGCTGGTCTTCTTCCCTCACAGCTTGTCTTTCAGCACCTAGGGACAGCCTGCTCCTGGGCCTTTAAGACTTCCTTCTTGAAGTGTGTCCATCCTTCCTGGACTCCTTTACCCTTCATGACAGTCCCCCAAGGGACTTTGTCAATCGGTCACCTGAACAGATCAAAATCTACCCTCTGGAAGTCCAAGGTGGCATTTTTCCTGACCCCCCACCTTACTTGTCCAAGAATTGAAAACTCATGATCACTATGCCCTAGATTTCCTCCAACTATTATTTCCCCCACAAGTCCCTCTCTGTTCATGAGCAGCAAGTCCAGAAGGCCACCATCCCTGGTTGCCTCCCTCACCAGCTGCATTAGGAAATTATCTGCCATGCACTCCAGAAACCTGTGGGACTGTTCTCTCTTTGTTGTATTGTATTTCCAGCAGACAGAAGTAGAAGTCCTGCATTAGAACAAAGGGTAGAGATTGTGAACAACCTCCCAACTGCTTATAGGATATTTCATCTACCTCCTCATCCTGCTTGACTGATCTATAACAAACTCTAACTTCCATATCATCCTTGTTGGCCTTCCCCTTGATTCTTATCTGTAGTGACTCAACCCTATCACCACTTTCATTAATTTTTAGGCATTCATATGTCTAATATAGAGAGTTACCCCACCACCTCTTCTTCCTTGCCTATCCTTTCTGAAGAGTTGGTAGCCATTGATTGCAGCACTTCAGTTGTGTGAGTCAGGTTTCCATGACGGCAACTATGTGATCATTTTCTTGCTGCACAATGGCCTCCAGCTCCTCCTGTTTATTGCTGTGTGCATTGCTGTAGATGCGCTTCAACTGGGCTAGCGATCCTGCCACCGTTTTGTGGAGAGAAGTCCAAATTGCTGCCTGACCGTTCTCAGCTACTTCCATGGTTACTAACCTATTAGTGAGCCCTGTGTTTTTGTTGCCACATGTATCACCATCTCCCACCTCAACTGAGACAGCAAACTGAAGGCTGCCCTTTTGCTCATTTCTAGTAAGCCTGATTTTATCCCCTTCCCCCTTTGAGATCAGTTTAAAGCCCTTTCAGTGATCTCTGCTAACTCCTGCATAAGGATTTTTTTTCCTCCTTTGAGACAGATGTGCTCCATCTGTCATCAGCAGACCTGGTGCTGTATAAACCTCCCCGTGGTCAAAGAACCCAGATTTCCAACAGTGACACCAGCCTCTGAGCCACATGTTAATCAGGTGTGTTTTCCTCCGTCTTTCAGTATTTTTTCCTACCACTTGAGGGATTGATGAAAACACCACCTGCACACCCAAGCCTTCAACCAGTCACCCCAATGCCTTGAAGTCCTTTTTAATTGCCTTTCGACTTCTCTCTGTAACCTCATCACTGCCAACCTGGATAACCAACAGAGGGTAATAATCAGAGGACTGCACCAAACCAGAGAGATTCCTTTTAACATTTCAAACCTGAGATCCAGGGAGGCAGCAGACTTCCCTGTGAGATGGGTCAGGTCAACAAATGGGGCCCTCTGTTCACCTCAGGAAGGGGTCACCTACTACAATTACACTCCTTTTTTTCTTAATTGAAGAAGTGCTAAGGAGTATGGGTGAGTGACTGTCCCTGGGCTACTCACTGGATGGATCTTCATCTCCATCCTCATTCACCTGGCCCTCAAATTCCAAAGGCCCATATCTTTGTGCAAGGGCAACTGGGAAGGTGAGGGAGAGTTTGATTACTCTTGATCATTATATAGTATTTATATAATATATAAATATGACTCTTCTGAAATGCCAAATAACATGTCACATCCACTTTTCTTTTATCACACCTTGCTGAGGACCTTTGGATTTCTCCTTACTGGAAATCAGCTATTTGTTATCTCACCATCACTGTTTCATTCATTGACTGAAGATACAGGCTGATGGAAAAACAATAATTAGGATTCTCTATTATATCTTCAATTTCAGACAAATTCCTCTACTATCTTACAACAATTTATGGGTAATTTGGCTTATAATTTGATCTGAAAGGCCTTTCTAGCAAATCCACAAAATTCTATGATCTAAAGACTAAGGAATACATACTTTTAAAGTGTTTTCAGATCTGTCTAAATAGTGCTGAATGTTAAATTTATTTAAATGTTTTATAATTTTGGAATCACAATGATAGATAATTATTTACTTTAAAGAACACCTGCAATTAAACTAAAGTCTGCATTGGCAACATACAGCTGAGAAAACTGAAACAAACTTCTCACTTAGGCACTAGTTTTCTGGCATTCAAATCACACCACAGTTACACTTCATAAAAATGTGCTGCTTTTTGCTTTTTGCTTTTTTTTTTTTCCTTTTGCAGATGCAGGATGAAAACCAGAGAGATCTGCACTACAGACCTATTCTAATACTCCTCTTATGCTTCCTATTTTGAAAGGTTTGTTAATAGCCTCAAGAAAATGTTTAGCCTCCAATGAGCAACTGGAGATATCTGTGTTTGTCCCCAGTGCTTTGGGGACTACCTTAACTTACTTGGATACTTTCATTCCAGTCTGCTTGAGGCTTCCAAAATGTCCTTTTAAGTATATAATATCTGAGTTGGTGTATATTGATACATGTCATACAGTAGGGATAATGGCATCTCTAAACCACTCATTGCCCGTGATACATTTAATTAATCTTTCCAGCATCCCTGAGAGTCACAATTCTATTGCGTTCACTTACAGCACTTGTTTTGTTATACTTCATCCTGGAGGCTGAAAAGTACTGTATTGTTCTTTACCTATGCTTCTGTAAAGCCCCAACAAGTAGAACTATTCCAAGTGGTGTGTATCCTCATGAATGACAGTTTTCTCAATTTGTTGACCTGGTCAAATAATTCCTACTGAGAACAATTTCCCAGTTGTTCTGCAGAGAAGGTTGTCATGATCTTGTAGCAGCCTGAGAGGACAGCAAAAACAGGAATTCGTCCTTGGTCAGGACGAATTTTACTCATTGAGTCACTGATAAAGTTAGCCAAGTTACACTATTTGAAATAATTTCCTATCATAGAAGTCTGCTTTGGAAAAATTTTCTATTCTAAAAAGGGATTGTTTATTTTTGTGTCATAGCATTTTAATCTTGGAAAACTATGAATGTCTGAGCATAATTTAGTATTCTTTCCTATATTTGTATTTAATACTAACATTTTCACCTTGCATTGTGGCGTCATTGTTGTTGATGTGCTCCAAAATTAAAGTATTCTTAATTTTTAAGGTTTTTTGAGTCAGGAGGGAAATTTGCTATTTAGTACTGATGGAAACATTACCTTTTCTTGTGCTGAATTGTTTTATTAGAAAATAAAGAAAGACACAATTGTTATTTAGCAATGTTTTCTATTTCAAAGGAAATGCTCCCTTTAGAGTTTTTCCCTATTTAGAAGTAAAAGCATGGCTGTATTAAACCTCGTCTAGTCTTCATATTAGTAGTATCCAAGAAAAGCATTCAGGAAAAAGGTAATACTTCTAGCCTTGAAAATCTCAGACTTTTGAATGTCATTATATGAGAAGACAAATATATTTATTATTATCGTTGTTGTTACTATTATTACTATTTTTTAATTTTATTTTTATTATTTTATTGTTATGATTAGACAAGACAGGATACTGGACCAGCTGGAAAGACAATCAGAATCAATGTATCCTTCTATATGTAACAGGAAAGAATGTAGAGTACTAAAAACTCTCAGTCTTCAAATTCTGTAAGCTGGCCTTGCTTATAATGAGTTTTCAATATTAATCTTTAGTAAAGAACTCTTTCGTCCGCACAGTTCCTTCACTCTACCCTAACACCATGAACATTTAGAGATGCCTTTACTTCACCAGAAACGTGAGGTGCTTATGTGGCACAGGAGTTGTGGCTTTAAGAAATAAAGATTTGATATAATTACAAAAGCTTCCAGTGAGAATGTAGCCGCAGCACTGCCTGGAGTATGAGAGAGTGAAAACTGAACGACTTCAGATCTGAGACATGCACTATGCCTGACCCATAACCATTTCTGATTATGACTTTTGTTTGAAACAAAATCACAAGGGCCACACAATAACAAAGGCAAAGTATTGCTCTCTTTCCAACTTTAATAAAATATTTTAATTACTGTGTACACCATATTTAAACTAAATGCATTTCTTAGACTTATTATATCTTTAAAATTACTTTATATTCATTATAATCCATTTATTCACACTTAAGAATAAAATCTAAATACAATTAAGATTTATGATGTATCTATGTGTTAAATTTAATAATTATATTTTACTTGTGAGACATTTAATAGATTTCAATACATTATTAATAAATCTGAGCATGAGCATAAGGAAATTAAAAGAACGTACTCCTCTATCAACATGCAAGATATACAGCAGAGACTGTTTCATAAAAATGTGGTATGATTTTGCATATTTTGTTTTGCTTCTTGAACAAATCAATATTTCAATGTTTTAGGGTGAGAAATATAATTATCCATTGAAAATTTATTCAGTTATTTGCTATTGAGAGAAAGAGCATTTTGAATTGAAAGATACCTCCCACTGAGCTTGAACTTCTTATCTCTAAATCATATGGTATTATCAGTGCAATTTTCTCATTTGATCTGAACTGTTACAATAAGCCTCAATATTTTTCAAGTATCTATAACTGCTGAAGGGAGACAGAACACCTTAAAACATAATTTGTAGTAAGCAGTTTTAAATAATTCCTCTTATTTGTTACAATCTGACAGAAATTGGAAGACAAGTTAAGTTAAAGCAGATAATTTTCCCATTTCTCATTTCTGAGCAATAGGAGGGAAGAGAAATCCTGAATTTTGGTGGTTTAAGGGGAGGATACAAGTCTTTCCCCCACAAAAAAAAATTTAAAAAAATTAATTTCCTTGGTCTGATTTCTACTACCTTAGAGTGTACTTGTACCACAGGATGTCTCTCCCTCGTTCCTATGAAACGTTTGCTCAGTGACAGGTTACCAGACTGGGTGGATAACAACTCTGATCTGAAACTGCGTTTTCTCTCTTCTAATTCCCAGCAGCCTCCTTGATTGATCCTAGAGCTTTGCTGCATAAAGATTAGTATTCTATTTGTTGAGCATCAAACAACAGTAACTAGTATCCAGCAGGCATCCCAAATGAATTGTTGAGCATTCTCAGCCTCAAGTTGACAAGCTGTGCATGCAACACACTTCTACAGAATAGTGAGAGGAAAACTGCAGGAGAAAAGAAGGGAAGAAACACAGCCAAAGAGAACTGAGGCCCTGTGTAAAGGGCTGTCTTGTGGTATAGGTAACTATTTGAAATGTCTTCTAAATTCCAAGTCAGATTGGCAAAATCCAGCGTTGGGAAAATTGACTCACACAATTATCACATTCCTAGCCTTACTAAGCATTTTAAGCTAGTGCTCCTTATTTATTGCTCTGGGCTCACAAGACTCCCTCCTTCCCAAGAAAAAGATTTGTAATCTGTTGCTTTATAATTTGGGCTGTTTGAGCAGATTGAAGAAAGTTACTCAACCTTAATACTGTACTGTGTAATAGGACTGTGTAATTATTTTGAGTGAAATAACACAGTGTTAGTGGTAACACGTTATTTTTTACTATAGCTGTATAAGCTGAATTAACAAATATCAGAAATGAAAGCTAGCAGCAGGTCCTTATCTCTGAAGAATCTACAAAGTTTTGATCAGTGGACTTCTTTCAAGTGGCAAACAGCTTGTATAGTCATCTCCTAGGGACTGAGCAGCCTCTTTCATTTTGAAGGTAATTCTGATTTCTCTGCAAACAAAAGTGTTAATCTGAACTGTGCTTTTGTTGATATATGATAGAGTTTCAATGCAATAAACACCTTTATACTCCTTAGAGATAAACTCCTCTTGACATCAGAACATTAATCCGCTATTAATTTTAATGATTCCTTACAACACTGTTTATTTTAAAAGTTAAAATAAAAATCCAGGGCATAACCTAAACCAAAGTTTCAGCTGAAAAGCAAACTGCTCAAATAATGTACTTTGCCTCATCTATTTTAATATCTGAAAAACTACCATTCCTATTCCAAGGAAAAAGAATACATGCGTCTAATCCTGTGGACTCAGGAAGATTTGAAGGTGGCAGCATGAATACCTCTTCTCCATCCAAATTGAGCACTCAGAATACTAATGTTAGGCAATTGCCAATATCTTTCAATATCTCTTCATCAATTATCATCAATAAAGTTAACATTGCCAATATCTTTCAACATCTCTTGTGCCTCCAGGGATCACACCCTCTGTTGAAAGCCCTGGGACGACTACTTCTTTTTTGTAGGCTGATTTCATCCTTCCTTACCCCACACCTGTTTCTTACTTGCTTATCTGATCATTTGATAATATTTGGATTAAACTGAAAAATTAATGTGAGCTAGCTGGTAAAAATATATAGCAATATTGTATGGAGATAGAAGGATGCCTATGCTACGGGCAAGTTTTGGCAGTATTGTTAGAATTCCCAAATAAAACTTTCTGATATAATTTAAGTGACTGTAATCTTTCCTTTGGGATACTCTAAGCACTTGATCTTTCCAGCAGAGCTATTATTAACTTTTTTTTCACACCAAGTCCTTCATCTTGATGTTTGCATCACACATCAGTGTCTCTATCAAATCTTGTCACCTTGCTAAGATTCTTGCTGCAAAAATCTGCATATACTTATTCCTCCCTTGCTTTTTACAGACATTCCTGTCACTCTCATGTTTCAAAACCTGCTCTGTTCCTATGGCTCTGACTTGTGGGTTGCACTATTGAACTACTGAGTATCTAATAGATAATGACCTTTTCAGTAAAATGTATGTTGCAATATGACTTTAGGATCAGAGCAGGAGAAGAGTGGAAGAGGGGAAATGAGATGCTGATGTTTACAAAGGGAGTTACTGGGAAATGTGAGTTATTCTCTAATTTTGTTAAAAGTGATAAAATAAGTACTGCAAATAATTCATAGTAAAGAGAAGATTCATATATCAGGGAAGAGTCAAAGAGCTTTTAGTAAACGAAAGTCGTCCTTCAAAATAATAGGATTTCTTAACTCCAAAAAGGCCATTACATTTATTTGGATCCTCTTGTTTTAGTACACATAACTTTCAGAAGACTTTGGTCCTTCTCATTCTTTGATGAATTCACAAGGGTTTAAAACATATGGGCTCCAGAAAATCAGGAATCAAAGTCAATTTCAAAATTAATAGAGATCTTTAACACATCTATGTGAGGACCTGGGTTATGCTACCTTACCATACCTTACCATAAACAAGCTTATAAAGAAACATGAGTAAGGGAAGTGACAAAGTTTAAAGCTTATATATAACTTCTTGCAATTGTGCAAGTTGAAGCTGACTGTGGATAGTTCAGACAGACCTCAGTCATGACTGATAAAGTGACACATGAGATTTACAGCTTAGAAAACATACCTGCATACTGTCCACTGTGGTGCTCTCTAGCTATGCTATAGACACTTAAGGAGGAGACTGAGAAGTAATCATGAGTATTTTTCTGTGTTCTACAACTTCAGTGTCAGAAGCAATCAGGAAAACAAAAACATTAGTTATTAAAAAGAACTGCCTAAAGTCCAATGAAAACCTGTACTGACGAAATAATGATAACCCTCTGAAATTATCCAGCAGTAGTTTTAAAGCCAAGTTTTTTTTCTTCTTTGAAAGCACAGTTCGACTTGGAACTGATTGATAGATGGTACTGTAGAAGCCAAACCTGTAAAGTAAATCAGACAATCTTATGGAGTATGATTAGTAGACTGATCAACACAATGATGCACCCTCCTTAGTTCAGCTCCTGAAAGTGTCAGTTGCTGATAGCTCAAAGGCCATGCATGTTCCTTACAACTTCTGCTACTGACTACTGCCAGAGCTGTTCAGCCCGCAAGTGGGCATTTTTATTCCTGTTTTTATATGGGGTCATACAGTTTCCCTGAAGCTATCCCTCAACCTGATCCACAAACAGATGCTGATGCAGCACTCAGTGTACTACTGCTCGAGCAGGCTGCTGTGAAAAAAGCACTTGGTCCTCTGAAGCACACACTAGTTTTTGCCTGCTGGTGTGTAAGTGGACCCAAATATCCCTGAAGATGTTATGAATTCCTCTATGCTCTGCAGTTGCTGCTACCAAATGTCTTCAGCACAAGCTCACTCAGTATGAAGCAGAGAGCAGAAACAGCAGCCTTCAGGATGTGCATAAGTGTATTCTGTCTTACTAGACACACACACATACACACATACATGCACACTTTTCTTGATCTGAAACCACCTGGTTGTGCCAGTCCCTAGGCACACTGTAAGTCCTAGGCTTTTGAGATGGAAAGGTGATGGAGCAGTCAAGTCATTGACTTGGAACTTGCAGAAGATTAGAATATAGTGATGGTTTAATCCTATATTTAATTATGTTTGGTACACTCCAGGACAGAGAACAGGTTTTGTGGGTCTGTTTATTTAATGGAAAACAGCATTACTGTAAAGAATTAAAATGTCCAACACAAAACTCTTGTGCAGTTAAGAGCATAGAAGCTTGCATGGTTAAAGTGCAACCCCTGTTAACTAGCTGATTTTAATTGTGTGAACTTTCTCCTGCTTATTCATTCCTTCAAGATAATACTCAGGACTCATCCATTCCTATACCAATTCCTCTCTTCTTTGGAGCAGCTTTCTTTGAGATGAGGGCAGCAATGCATGTATATGCATTTGCTCAGACCAGCATTCCTTTGCAAAGCATACAACTGGTTGCTCTTTTTCTTCTGTAGTAGTATTACTTGTAGATTTTACTTTTAATACTTTACTTTCTAACTTGGACAGCTATGTATCTATCACAGGAACACTTCCACTGAATTAATTAATTTTGTCTGGCTGAAAATTGCTTTTTAACACTTTTCTGAATGAGCCATCAATTAATATGCAGATCAGAATTGATCACAATTTCCTTGGAGTACAGCTCTTTTACTTGGTTAGTGATTAATTCACACTGGTGACCTCCCTGAGCTCTTGGGGATACAGGTTTTGATTTTATCTTATTAGAGAATAAACACTATACAAATAATAGATTCAGATACATGAAGTATAGCACGATTAATAGAAGACAGGCTCATCATCTGTGCTACGTGGCTTGCATGTTGAAAAAATCTCTTCTTTGTGAGTCATCTCTGTTTGTTAACTTAGTTTGTTGTTTAGAAAACAAATACAATCTCTAGAATAGGAAATGTCCTTGATCTTCTCTTATCCTACAAATAACACTTAAAATAATAGTGTGCATCAGTAAAATAACTGAAATATTAGACAGGAGAGACTTACTTGGATTTTTTTTTTTTTTTTCCTGGATGGTGAAGATGACTCTGTCTTTAAACCTGGGCTCCTTTACTGAGGATAGCTTTTTGAGGATATCTGCTGCTGTTCTCTCTGTATTGTATATTTCTGCTGACTCTCTCCCAGTTCAGAGTCCCCAGTCTAACAGTTCCATTTCCCTGGATATTTGAGTGTTGTTGCTGAGCAGAAGCTTTGATTTTCATCCTGTTCATACAGTCCATATACTGGATCCTGAGGTACTGAATGTTTCACTTTGAATTTGTCATATTGCACTCTGCTCTAAATACTCAGGCTAGTGCATCACTCACATACTTCACTGTGTGCCAGAATTTTCTTTTCATCCAAAGGATGTGTTACGATCCCAGATTTTCACCTAGCTGTGCTGGCAAGAATTTCACATAGCACATCTGATAGCAATTAATCAGTGTAGCAGCCACTGAAATGACTTTGCAATAATTGAGGCTTGGAGAAAATGACAGGATTTCATGTAAACTTTAACCAACATGTGTATGATTTTCAACTGATGAGATATGAATCACATATTTTCATGGTAAGCCTTATCATTAAATCTCTCCCTCAGGCTCCACTTCTGGTCTTTTCCCTCCCCCCCAAGACAGGGACCTGGCAAGATCACTAATTCCATTCACCTGCTCCGAGCAGCCTTTACCACTGTGGGAAAACTATTCCACTACATTTTTAACCCTTCTATTCCTGAACTGACTCCATCTTCCTTTCTGCAGCTGCCTTGAGACCCTACTATGCTTTACTGCTGCTTGCAAAACCCAAGTGAAAATAAGCAGAAGGCGGCAGTATCAAATCATGGTCACAAACTAAAGGTGAAAGAGTCTGGGTATTAATTAAAGGAGCAATTGGAAGTATTTTAATTACATGTACAACTTCCTGCAAATATTTCCTGATCAAAACTGTACTTTCTATTGAAAAAAATGTTGTAACTGCAGAGTAGCTTTTCTGGACTGATCTTCAGGAGGAACCACAGCTCCATGGAGAGCGAATCAGTGCTCATCCCTGTGAGCTGGGCTCACGTTCCTGTTCGGCAGCTGGGACTCAAACCTATTTTATATTTTGGATGATTCCCAGTCTCTCCTGGCTGTTGGAATACACAGCTGTTAGGGTGGTAGGTGAAATAACATGCCCACTTACCTGGTTTGCTTTAATATTTTATTTCTAAAAGACCCAGGAAGTTTTGTTTTCTGATCCAGAACTGACCACTGGCACAGGTTATCCAGGGAAGCTGTGGAAGCCCCATCTGTGGAAGTGTTCAAGGTCAGGTTGGATGGGGCTGGTCTAGTGGGAGGTGTCCCTGCCCATGGCAGGGGAGTTAGATCTAGATAAGCTTTAAGTTCCCTTCCAACCCAAACCTTCCTATGTTTCTATGGTAAAGCATAGAAAATAAACTCACTCTTTATGTTTAGTTAATGTTTTGTTTTTCTTTTTCCTTCTCCATAGAAATGGGCAAAATTTCTCACTTTTTTAACATTGTTTCATATTTAATAACAGCTGAAGGCAATTTCAATTTCTACCACTGCTATTCCAGTTAACAGAAGGATGGGGGAATGGGGAAAGAAGCAGAAAGACAGAGAAATTAAGTCTCAAACCCAGGAATCTAGCATGAAGATGAGCTGTGATTTGTTTGATGGTTTGATTTGGTATGTCCTATTGCCCAGCTGCCACTCCAGATCTGCACATTGACCTGAACAAGGATCTTCACAAATTCATGCCAAGGACAGACAGAAAGCTGAACAGTGGACTGATCTTGCCCATTCTACAGCAAGAGAACTTACAAGTGGTAATACTCACCAACATATCACAGGGCACCTGGTTGGAAAAGACCTTGAAGATTATCAAGTCCAATCATAACCTAAGTCCACCAACCACAATGTAATCTGCCTAGTCAGTGCTTAAATCATGTCCCTAACCACCACCACATCTATATTTCTTTTAAACACTTCCAGGGATGGTGACTACACCACCTCCCTAGGCAGCCTGTTCCACTGTCCAACCACCCTTTTGGTAAAAAAATTCTTTCTAATATCCAGTCTAAACCTCCCCTGGTGCAGTTTCAGGCCATTTCCTCTCATCCTGTCATTATTCACTTGAGAGAAGAGGCCAACTCCCACCTCCCTACCTTTCAGGTAATTGTAGAGAGCAATGAGTTCTCCCCTTAGCCTCCTGTTCTCCAAACTAAATAATCCCAGTTCCCTCAGCCTCTCCTCGTAGGACTTATTCTCCACACCTTTCACCAGCTTGGTAGCTCTTCTCTGGACATGCTCCAGCAACTCAACTGGACACAGTATGCTATATGCCATAGCTTAATCTAGAAGCGATTGTATTGAACTGCAGCAGTGATATCAGACTAGCTGTCAGACTCCCCTTGCATTGCCACTAAAATCCCACAAACATTTAAATGTGTCATATGTCTCACTTGTTTCTATAACAGTACAAAGCTTAGCAGAGGTCTAAAACATTATCAGTTTTTACTGAATAAATTATTATATACCAATATACAATCATTCAATGATGGTAAATATAAATTTAGGGCTTGATGCAACTACTTCCAGTCTCTCAATAAAATTCATTCTCATTTTTTTGACAACAGAAACTTCTTGGGTGAGTGTAATTGGGAATGGGCATTTGTTAAGATAAAGCAGTTCCACATCCTGCCTTTCTTCCCCACCCTAGGGTTCTGGATCCACCCAGCTGAATATTTTTTTTTTCCCCCCTTTTCTTCTGTCTCTTTTCCCACTATGCTCCCTCCTTCTTCCCTGCTGTCTGCTTCAATCCTTGAATTTGTAAAAAAATTCCTTCCAAGTATATGATTTCTTGGTCCAATATATTTGCTTTAGTACAGTCATGAACATGTGAAATTTAGCCAATCTCAACCATTCTGACAGGTGCTAACAGGTTGTAGTTTAATGATCAACTAACACAACATGAGAGAATCTTTCATAAACAGTGTGTGTTGTGTAGCTGCACACAACACAGCTCTAGCTTCATCTAGAAGAACTGAATTGTCTCCTCTCACTCCTGGGTTTTCAATGAGAACCTGTACTTGGCTCAGCCTAAAGATGGCAGATACAATAAAATCCAGGATGAGACCACCATTAGCAGAATTATTCAGAGGTCCATTTTGCCTCTTCTGCATTTAAATTCTGGTAAATTTCTAGATAATGTATAGATACCTCATCAAGAATCCCAAATTATTTTACAGTACTTGCAAAAAAAAAAAAAAAATTAAAAAAAAAAACAACAACAAACCCAAGAGCATGTATGTAAACTTCAACACTAAAGATCAGTCTCCATCAAAGAAATTTGGTTGGCTCAATTCCCCTTAATGGACCCATGCCAATTTATACCAATGAAGCAATTCTTTCTGGCTAGTGATAGCAATAATGTAGCATGAAAGACACTGAATTATGGGCAAGGACTGCACTGTGAACAAATGGAGAAGAAAAACTGGCCTTTTTTAAAATCTTTACAGTCTAAACAAGCACTAGACAAAAAGACAAAAGAGTGATGCTGACAGGCAAGCAGAGAAAAAAGCTTCAGGAAAACTTAATAAATGAATGAAAATGTAAATTGATCAATTTTGACTTGTTGCAAAGATTTACTGTTTATTTTAAAGTGGTGGTAATATTCCTCTTTTTTTTAAGTATCAGGAGTGAGCTCCAGCCCCATTGATATTGTGGGAGGCTTATCATTGATTTCTGTGGGATCATGATGGCAAGCAACCTCCCTAGGCTGTATGAAGCCTAAACCACACTGTCTCTGGATACAGCATAGCTATTGTTAATTAATAATAATTTTTAAAGTTAATTGCATATTTTTAGTGGTTCCTTTTTCTCTATTTAAAATAATCCTAATTTAAATAATAGCCTTATAAAAATGTATGTTTTCTTTCCTCTCCCTCTGGCTTTCCTATCCCCTTTCTTTTTTCAGAACAATATGTTCATTATTTGCCCAGTAAATGAGTAATCTGCTAATTAACTGCACTTGTTATGTGATGAATATTCAATTACCATAATGGGAAGGGAAAGAAGATGTATCATACCTAAGTAAATTAATTTGTTGTTGGGCAATGAATTTGCATCCACCTGGTTGCAATTGCTCACTCAAAAAAGCTCTCCAGTTTTACTGTATTTGAGAATTAAAGGAGAGCACAGCCCATTTGCAGCCATATACAAAAGGTGAACACCTTTTTCTGTGTCTCTTTTAAAAGTACTATTCAAACAAATTGAATTGGAGATAATTTGTGTTCTGTCTAGTGATAAGAAAAAAGAAATTACCAAGTAAATTATATGCATTTCCTGTCTTTGAAAAATGATACCTTCTCATATCATGTTAAGAATTAAGTGAGAACATCTTCTGTAGAAAAACAGGCCAAACTCTTCCTACACAAAACACTACAAAATATATTTAACATCCAGGTACTGTTGCTCCACTCTTCACTGTGGCCTCTAAGACAATACCAAAAATAGCCAGAGTGAAATGTCACAAAGTCAGCATAATGGTCCACACTCAAATCACCAAAGTTTATCCAATTAATTCAGTCAAGGACAAAAAAGATCATAGCCTAGTTCATAGAAAAGAGCAGTCTCATTTCTGTCCAAGGATGAGACTATCTGCTAGATACTCCTTCCCATCCCTCTTCCCTCAAATTTAGAGTGGAGTTATTAGAAGTGCAGCATGTCAAAGTTCTCTATTTATGCTAGCTGTGACCTGAAACCTCCCTGTGACAGCCTCCACAATACTCTTATGCCATATATTCATAGAACAGCTGCTTTCCAAGTACGACTGTTTTTTCTCTATTTACTGCCAATTAAGGATCATTGTGGTACTTAGTATGGCACACAACAATAAGACTGGAAATGATCCAAGTGTAATACATTACACTTCTCAACCAAAAGAGAAAGAAAGGGAAAAAACAACAACAACAACAATAATAAAACCAATAATAATAAAAATAATAAACAAAGAAAAATAAACCCTTAATCAAAAACTATAGCAAAAAATATGCAGCATTAGGGTAAAGAATAGAATTAGTGATGCTACATATCATCAAACTTTGTGGGCAAGTGTCGAAGAGGAAACAGCTCATCTCTTCTTCAGGAGGGGGAGGAGAAGTCTAAACAAAACCAAACCTGCTGACATAGATTAATTTGCATGAAAATTCTATTTATAAATCCTAGAGAATCTCTCCACAGGCTTAGATTTTGTGAGTGGTAACCAGCAAATGTTAGAGGAGGAAAGGAAGTGAGGAAGAAGATTGAGTTTTATGATGAAAGTTTATTTCTTGACAGCTGGGGTTTAGTGGAATGTTTCTCAACATTTCTGACCTGCAGGAGGATGAGTTTACTGCAACATGAAATAGGGATGGAGGCTACTGCTGTAAGATAGGACACAGAGGATGCCTGCAGACACTAGAGAGGATGCCTGGATGCCTACGAACACTCGTCACATGCCCAATATCTTCTTTATCAGAGTCAGTGTGAAGCGGCACAGGGATTAGTGGCAGCACCTCCAAACAAATCAGAAAATAGTTGTGGTAAGGTAGAAGATTTTGAGAGACAAATGTACTTACAAGGCACTGACCTCATCCAGGAGTGGAATTGGATGGGGGAGTTGTTTTGTCCCCTGTATTTATATCTTAATCTTGACATTTTATTTTGCCAGGTTCATGACTGTGGTTTCTTTCCATCTCCAGCTCACTGAAGAAATGGAATTCGATTTGTCACTGCAGTTGCTTTCCTAGTCTGAAAGTCTGAAGTGCATTTACCCATGTGCAGTCAGCAGTGGTTGCAGGCACCCTCTGTAGACATGCTGACTGTGGCAAACAACAAAATACTTCCCCTAATCCTCTGTCCTATAAAAGAAGGAGAACAAGCAGGCTCAGTGTGTGGCAGGCGGTGAGTAGCAGTAGTGTCAATGTGTGTCTTATAATTTCTACTTCTTTCCATAAAGATGCTCCCTGCTTTGTCACAGATAGACTGCCATGCTCCTGCTCAATCTTCTTTGGAAAATAAACACAGACTTAGTCTGTGATCAGCACAACAAGGTCAGCAGAGTGATTTCTTTAGTCTTTGTCAACCTTACTTCCTAGCAGCACATAGAGAAGCAAGGCTGGTGAGGAAAAGCCGATATTTGTCTGAAACTCACCCTGGTGAGCATAGGTGCAAAATGTCAATGAGGCAACAAAAGGAAAGGGAGCAAAGAGAGAGTTCTGCTGCCCGTGTCCTAAAGTCATGCAAGTTATGTAGAGGTGTACAACTACTGTCTGCAGACTAACGTAGGCAGACTGGAATCTGGAAATACTGCCTTCTGGAGGAAGGATATCACAAATGGCAGGGATTCTCACCTCACTGGCGGCTGGCTACTGTTGAGGACACATGAAGATACATTGTGATTGTGTTAGACAGAAGTGTACTTTTTCTTTTTTTTTTCCTGAGGATAAGACTCAGAATAAGACAAAGGATCAGAGGACCTGGTTGATCTTGATGCATTTCTAACATAAAGAAATTTTGAAAGAAGTTTCTGTTGCTGAATAACTTTTTAAACTTTACTTTTCCAAAAGAATACGTTAGCAAAAGATTTTGAGCTATTTCTTATATTCTGTTTATAATTTTCAAGTTTTCGTATGTTTTTTATTTAATTCCTGGTTTTCATTTAGGAATCTAATGACCAATTTATTTCTAATTTAAACATTAGAAATTTTTTTTTTAGAATGCTGAAAATTTTAAAAACAAAGTCTTTTCAGGGAAGAGGAAGAGGACTAGAGAGGGTCTTACCATCCTTTTCATCTTTAAGAAGGCTTTTTTAATTCAGAAAAATATCTGCCAGCCATAATGGCAATATATTCCCTTTCCTGTCATTGACTGAGAAATATAAAAATGCCCTGGGTAGTTCTTTCTCCTGATAGAGGTTAAGTTCTTTGTCAAGAAGTCATTGTGTTTCCATGCTATTAAAGCGGCATGCTGCCCAGCCTCACTATCCATATGTAGTTGTTTGAGTGTAGGTTATGCACGCTAGGATGAGGGTGTTAAAGCAGTTGTAGACAGCAACATAAGGTGATTAGTGCACAATTACGGTTTATGCTACCATAAAACTCTTTCCAGGGATGAAAAGTTGGGGAGGATTGAACAAAATGCTATAAAACATATCAAAGTGGGTTGCATAAACAATTACCATGCTCTGGAAAATGGCTTATTAATTGACTGAAGTGAGACATCTGCAGGATGTAGGCACTACGGATCTATCAAAGGATCTCAGCTGCCTCGTTACTTTTAATAAAAGTGGTTTGATTTTTTCCAATAGTACAAAGACTCCTGTTACACCTGCTTTTGTCATCCTCATTATTAAGGGAGAGGGCAGTACATCTCTAAGTATAAGAATCTTCTCACAGATAGATCTACTAGGACATTCTCCATTTCAGAGGCAAGAGAACAGGATTTTCTCCCATCCCACAAATTAAGAGTTGAACTGGACCTACTGAGAGAAATGGATGTGTGGGGATGCTTGTAATAATCTTTACCTGCTTCTTTGACCTCTGGCTTTTCCTTTACCAGTACTAGGGAAAAAAAATCTGCTATTGTCCATTCATCTATCTTCCAAGCTTATTCAGCCCCTGTGATAGCAGTGCTTTGCAATCTTTGGTGAACATTTTCAGCTAGTTACTGCTATCCCGTTTCCCTGATAAGAAACTTAGACACAGACAAAATGAGGCCCATAATGCAAAGGTAAGACAGTGATCCCCATCTAAGTGCCTAGCTGTTCCTGAAAACCATACAGTTTAGATACTTAAAAAATCTAGACCTAGAGTTTTTGTCCATGTCACACAAGAAGCCTGTGGTAAGGCAAAAAGCTAAATCAAGCTTTTAAATTCATTCTGTGTCTGACATCATCAAAAAATCAGGACTTTCTGGTTCTCCTGGTTTGAGTCCAGATATTCACAGTGTCACTGTTGCCTCATCCGCCATCTGTGCCTGTCAGGTCTCTTTCCCAAACCCTACCCTGTAAAAGTGAGTTGTCCTCTATTTTTTCCATCATTTCAGACATTCTTATTCCTTGATTCTGTCTTTCTTGGGATGGGTCTGTCCCAGATGGAAGCTCTCCAGTTTTTCTGATGTGCTCTGATGAGAATGTTATTTGGGAGAGTTCTTTATACCAGATCACAACACTGTCTTGGAGGCAGATAGTTTATTTAATGGATACAAATTGGAGCATAGGAGGTTTAAGGTGAATATCAGAAAAAAATTTTTTACTGTGAGGGTGACAGAGCACTGGAACAGGCTGCCCAGAGAGGTTGTGGAGTCTTCTTCACTGGAGACATTCAAAACCCGCCTGGACGCCTTCCTGTGTGATGTACTCTAGGTGACCCTGCTCTGGCAGGGGGGTTGGACTAGATGATCTTTCGAGGTCCCTTCCAACCCCTAGGATTCTACGATTCTATGATTTGTTCTTCTTAAATCCCAAATGTCAGAAGGCATGCATATACGTGTGTGTGTGTGTGTGTGTACATATATATATGTACCTCAAATACATACATATATATATATGTATGTATTTGTTTATATAACCTATGGATCTCTTAGCATTTGGCAATTATTAAGTACATATACTATGCAAAACCCAAAGAAGAAAAAACGTTACTATCTTGAAAGTAAAAACCTTGGCCCTAATGAATCTGAGGCTGTGTTATCAGGAGAGATACTGACCCTCTTCCATATTTTAATTTGTTCATTTGTGTATAAACATGAGAAAAAGGAAGAGAAATGTACATGGATTTCTTACTGTGTGGCCACCACTAGGAGGGATAACAGGCTTGCTTTGAGAGTTTAAAGTGCAGTAAATATGTCTGTTAATACCCTAGTAAGAGTGGACAACGAAGATGGAAGTGTTGGGAATATTTTCCTGGCTAGCAAAAAACTCTATATTCACAAGGTTTTTATGGGATTATTTAACAAATCAGTTTGAGTAAATAAGCAATAACAAAATAACACTGGAAAAGTTTAGGTAATGTGAAATTATTTGTACATGATTATGGAAAAAGTGTAATTTTCTTACTCTTTCCAAGGTGCTACTGATTGCCAGTTTTTCACTTAATTCTGTCCTTATAACACTGGAAGAGTATTCAGATCCACTTTTCTTAATACTTTGTAACTTAACCAGCTTCAGCACAGTGCCAGTTTCCCTAGTACTTCCCTTCTACCTGCTGTTATTTTAAAAACCATTTTTAAAAGGCTTGTACAATTGTACTTTCATAAGGTAGAATGCTAGAATGGTGACTGAAAATGTTCCTATATATTTCATAAATATAGGGCACTGTGAGGGAAACTTAAAACTTTAGGATGTAATCAATGAATGTGACATACTCTAAATGATAATCAAAAAATTAAAAAACTGACCTAGAAAACCAGCTCCTAATGATAGACACTGGAGTAGTACAGCTTCTCCAGGGAAAGAGAAGGAAAAAAACCAAAACAAACCAACAACAACAACAACAACAAAACACACCAGCACCATAAACAATAATTTATTTAATTTATTTTACATTTTAGAAATAAGATGTGGTTTTGACAGGCAAATTTTGACTAGTGTTAAGCAAGCATTCACAATGGCTGAAGATAGCCACGACTTTTTTCTACCATGATTAAACTCTCTTGGCCACTGCACGAGATGCAGAACTTACATTGCAGATACAGCTGAGCTAATATGCCCATGCCAGTTTAGCTGTGGCAGCAGGATGCTTTTCTATAGAGGTAGAGAATGTTGACAGAAGGAGTTTTTCTGCCTGCATAGTTGCATAACTTCTCCAAGCACCCAGAGGTCAGCCCAGAAAGCTCTCTTTTGTCAGCATAGCTGTGTCCACATGGAGTTTTTGGCTCATATAGCTATTTTGGCAAAGAATATGTGATTTTTCACACTCTTCACTGACATAGCTCTGTGGGTAAAACATTGTAGAGCACAAAAAGCATTCATACACAACCTGTCTTTCCCTCCCCAGCCTGCCTTTGCTTTTCACCTCACCACAAATTAATAACTCGAGGCATGGTTTGCTGAAGAAGCGAATAGACAGAAGGAATTTAAATTAGCACATCACTTTTAGTTCCAGCTACTACTAGAAGATCATGGGACAGAGGAAGAACTGATGGTGCAAGTAAAATTTCAAGATAGTTCCATATTATTTCTTTTCATAATGATATTAAACATGAAGAAAAAGTAACACACAAACTCTCCACCTAAAGTTTTTGAGGTTAGGTTCACCATGTCAAATACATGTGATAAGATAAAGAATCATCAAGGTACTAATGGTCCTCCAAAGTATGTTGGAGAGCACAGTTTTAAGGAAATGGGAGACCCACTACTGTGTTCACTAAGCCTGGACTAGTTTGGGCTTCTCTGCCAGCATTCAGTGAACTCTAAGCAAAGGAGAAAAATAAATGTGTAGATTTTATGTCCAGGATATCCTGCCAGCCCCAGTTGGCTCCTAGATGCCTGTACCCAAGTTGACATTCAAGGGAGGAATTGTCAAAGCACTTCTTTAGATCAGGCCACTGAAGTGTAATACTCTTGAGTAGAACCAAGTAGATGTCACTACTTCTAACAGCAGGAGGGAAAACAGCAATATCTGTTCTTCATCTACCATTTGCCCCTGAGAAGCAGTAAAAAAACATACTATTCCATCTTTTCTGATCCACACATGAAGTAAGTGTTCATGTGTCACCAAAGTACCATCCAAAGTGTACAGCAGTTAAAAAGTACAGGTTTTCGATTTGGGTTTTTTTTATTTTTTTCTGCTCCCTTGTACCTCCTGCTGAGAGTCCCTTTTTCCAGACTATGTGGGCTGAGTCACACTGAGCAGCTGAAATTATTCTGCAAAGCGACAGAAAGTCATAGATGCTAGTTTCTAGGACCAGCTATGGCTCTCTAGTGACACTTCTATTTTATGCAGCATCTTACTAAATAGCAAGTGGTAGGTAGAAATAAAGAAACTGCACTACTTGTATGTTGCTAAACTCACTAATCTCCTCCCATTTTTCATTTTCTCTCATCTATTGATGGTACACTTGAACTTCTCTCAAGTGGGCCCATAAATCTGCTAAAGAAGTTACAGTATCAATAAAAGGGGCTGTACTCCAGATGAAGTTTTTCCTGATTTCTCAGCAAGACAATCTAAATAGGCTTGATAGACAGGCTGAGGCCAATGGCATGAGTTTCAATAAGGCCAAATGTCAGGTACTGCAATTCAGTCACAACAACCCGTGGCAGCACTACAGGCTTGGGGAGGAGTGGCTGGAGAGCTGTCCAGCAGAGAGGGACCTGGGGTGTTGGTTGACAGCTGACTGAATATGAGCCAGCAGTGTGCCCAGGTGGCCAAGAAGGCCAACACCATCCAGGCCTGAATCAGAAACAGTGTGACCAGCAGAATCTAGGAGGTGATTCTACTCAGCCTTGGTGAGACTGTACCTTGAGCACCGTGTGCAGTTTTAGGCACTGCAGTATAGGAAGGACATGGAGGTGCTGGAGAGGGTGCAGAGAAGGGCAAAATACTCCTTAGAACAAGAATGTTCTAATATGAGTCAAGTAGAGTGATCTACAGGAATAAGAGTTTTCTGAAGAAGTTGAACAATAAGCATGCACATGAAATACATTTCTGCACAAACCAGGCAGCTAGGAAATTACTCAAATCAATGCCAACAGTTGTTCTGTGCAAATCTTTCTGTCTGGACTAGCTGAGCAGCCCAGGGTAGAAGGAAGCAGGAACATCCGTTATCGGATTTATTCATTAGAGTTAATTCACCTCCCAATAAAGGCCAGTTATAAATATGTGTGTCATGAACAAAATAGGTTAAAGAATAACAACTGGAAGGAAAAACAGAACATCATGAAACAGATTTTGCAGCGTTTAATTTTGCATATAATTTGCATCTCTTACAAAAAAACTAACATAAGAAACCCGAAAAGCAGAGCCTAGAATTCAAAGAAGATTTTTGCCATAATGGGATAACTTCTGAGAGAGGAGTGGAGGAAAATAAAAATAAAAATTATTAATAATAATTATAATAATAACAACAACAACAAAGCAGGTCTACAAATAGTGATGTAAAAAGATATTATTTTTTCAAGGTATGACTATTGGAATTCTTCTAATCATATTGTCATAACTGAAGTCAAATTACAGTGGATAATTGAGGTTATAAAACAGTTGCAGTCAATTGCAGTAACTCCAACATTTGATAGCCAGTGGGTTGAGCTTCAGGAAAAAAAAAAATAATAATAAAAAAAATGCCTTGTTCTGTTTCCCATTTTATCTAAGCTGATCTGTCCAGATCAACATGATTAAACAAGTAGCAGGATGATTTGTCTTATGAACCATAGAAAGCAAGGTTTCACTAACATAGACCGGAGATTATGGCATTGATCTCACCATCATGACTGACAGTGATTGCTTTCCAAGCTGGTAGCTGAGTGGGAGAAAAAAAATAAAGGACAAATTCTTTGCTAAACGATAAAATGTCAGTTAACAGTGCTGGTGACAAAACTGTTACCTGCCTGGATTGTTTTACAATGAGATAGTGTAAAATGAGTAAATAGTAGAAGGCCATTTGTTTGCTACCAAAAGCACAGTCAGTCCCTGCAGGAACTACTGCAACATATTTATTTAAGAATGACAACCTGATACCTTTATTGAGCATGAAAAAAAAAAAAAAAGTGACTACTCAGAGGGAGTTAGAATATTATTCACATTGTAGTGAACTTCAGTCACTGAAGAATCTAGATGTGACTTCATCTAGTACATTAGTACATACGTGTGTTTGAAAGTGCTCCTTTTCTGAAGCAGTGCTCCTAACTGCAGCAGCAGTTCATTTATTTTGTACTCTGGCTCACAACTGATAAAATACTTGATCTCTTGCTCACCTATTTAAAAAAAAAAGTCTTCAGAAATGTTGAACATTCACATCACGCTATCTGGAGAATACCTCAGCTGAGGTCAGGAAGAGGCTGATGGCAACCCTGTTGGGTTTTTTTGTTCTTAATAATTGGTAGGGCACAGAAAAAGTCTAGGAGTGATAGCTCTTGGCAAGAAGTATCTCTCTTTCTGCACATGAGGAAGCAACATGGTTTCCTTCTTTGGTTTCCTTGCTGATAGTGAGAGCACAAATCAGTTCTGATTATACTGTCAATTTCACTTCATGGAAATATCCCTGGTAGGATTTAAGCTAAAAAAAACTGCCTCCTAGACACAAGCATGAGGTATATTTCACAGGCGCCACCAAACAAGATGTAATGATCTTCAGGTACTTGCTGCCTACTGATGTAGGCTGTACCTAACCACTGATGTCATCATAAAATGTCATACACCACCAGCCCACTGCCTGTTTGTACAACTCTCCAAGTCTTCATTCACTTATGGCATTATTACTTCATACTTCCTTTTCAGTCTCTAAGCCTAGTCCTTCATTTAGCATGCAAGATTCTTTTATATTTGACTCTCCTAACTATGTGCAATATTTTTTCACTTATGTTACATGGTAGTATTTCCAAATTCTTCAAATGAAATGCTTAGAACTAAGAAATAGGTCACAACCTTGGCAACCATCTGATGTGAGACAATGTAATCTGCTAGCACACTAGTTGTCATGGAAACTGACAATGCTGAATTTTTCCTTCAATGCAACCTGTTTTATGCATAAATTATCAGCATATTAAATCTAAGGCAGTGACACTTCGAAGCAGACCACTTGTGCTTTATATGTGTTCATGAGTACCTTAAACTCATTTTGATTGGCATTAAGCAGAGGGTGCAGCAGTTGATGATTTGGGCATAGGAAGGATTTTTTCAGGTGGGACAGTACAAACCTGTGCTTTTGAGCTCAAGAGATTTCAGGGCCTATCCCTTCTAGCTAATGACTCACCCAATTGTCCTGTATTACAGTGCTCATTTTTTTTGCTTTTAGGATCTGTACTTTCAGTCATAGCTAAAAATTTGTCTGATTAAAAACAACTTTGTCAGATATGTTTAAAAATCAGATAGTATTAAAAATTATATGGCAAGCTCAGAATATGTGGGATAAAACAATGGATAGTGAGATGGGTTATGAACTGGCTACACAATAGACCCCAAAGAGTGGTGGTCAGTGGTGCAGAATCCAGCTGGAGACGTAACTAGTGGAGTCCCTCAGGGATCAGTGCTGGGTCCAGTCCTATTCAATATCTTTACCAATGACCTTGATGATGGGACAGAGTGTCTTCTCAGCAAGTTTGCTGATGACACAAAGCTGGGAGGATTGGCTGATTCACCTGAAGTCTGTGCAACCATTCAAGGAGATTTGGACAGTGTAGAGAGCTGGGCAAAGAGGAACCTAATGAGATTCAACAAGAGCAAGTACAGAGTCCTGCGCCTGGGAAGGAACAACAAAATGCACCAGTACAGGCTAGGAGGTGATCTGCTAGAGAGCAGCTCCATGGAGAAGGACCTTGGAATCCTGGTAGACAACAAGTTAGCCATGGGACAAGAATGTGCCCTTGTGGCCAAGAAAGCCAATGGTATCTTGGGGTGCATTAAGAGGAGTGTCTCCAGTAGATTGAGGAAGGTTCTCCTCCCCCTCTACTCAGCCCTGGTGAGACCTCACTTGGAGTATTGTGTCCAGTTCTGTGCTCCCCATTTCAAGAGGGACAGGGATCTATTTGAGACAGTCCAATGGAGGCTACTAGGATGATTAGGGGACTGGAACACCTGCCTTCCAAGGAAAGGCTGAGAGACCTGGGGCTTCTCAGTCTAGAGAGGAGAGGATTGAGAGGGGATTTAATTAGTGTCTACAAATAGGTGAGGGCTGAGCATCAAGAAGGCAGGGAGAAGCTCTTTTTATTGGTGCCCTGTGATAGGACGAGGGGAAATGGACTCAAACTCAAGCACAGGAAGTTTCACCTCAACATGAGGAAGAACTTCATAGAATCATAGAATCATAGAATCATAGAATCATAGAATCATAGGGGTTGGAAGGGACCTCGAAAGATCATCTAGTCCAACCCCCCTGCCAGAGCAGGGTCACCTAGAGTACATCACACAGGAAGGCGTCCAGGCGGGTCTTGAATGTCTCCAGTGAAGAAGACTCCACAACCTCTCTGGGCAGCCTGTTCCAGTGCTCTGTCACTCTCAAAGTAAAAAAAATTTTTCTGATATTCACCTTAAACCTCCTATGCTCCAATTTGTATCCATTACTCCTTGTCCTATCACTGGTCATCACTGAAAAAAGCTTAACTCCATCTTCTTGACACTCACCCTTTACGTATTTGTAAACATTGATGAGGTCACCCCTCAGTCTCCTTTTCTCCAAGCTAAAGAGACCCAGCTCTCTCAGCCTTTCCTCATAAGGGAGATGTTCCACTCTCTTAATCATCTTTGTGGCTCTGTGCTGGACTCTTTCCAGCAGTTCCCTGTCCTTCCTGGACTGAGGGGCCCAGAACTGGACACAATACTCCAGATGCAGCCTCACCAATGCAGAATAGAGGGGGAGGAGAACCTCTCTTGACCTGCTAACCACACCCTTTCTAATGCACCCCAGGATGCCATTGACCTTCTTAGCCACAAGGGCACACTGCTGGCTCATGGTCATCCTGCTGTCTGCTAGGACCCCCAGGTCCCTTTCACCTACACTGCTCTCCAGCAGGTCAGCCCCCAACCTGTACTGGTACATGGCATTTTTATTCCCCAAATGCAAAACTCCACACTTGCCCTTGTTGAACTTCATCAGGTTTTTCCCCGCCCAAGTCTCCAGCCTGTCTAGGTCTCTCTGAATGGCAGCACAGCCTTCTGGTGTGTCAGCCACTCCTCCCAGCTTGGTGTCATCAGCAAACTTGCTGAGGGTACATTCTGTACCCTCATCCAGGTGGTTGATGAAGATGTTGAACAACTTCTTTACTGTGAGGGTTACAGAGCACTGAAACAGGCTCCCCAGAGAGGTTGTGGAGCATCGTTCTCTGGAGACTTTCAAGACCTATCTGGTAGCCTTTCTGAGTGACCTGCCCTACTTGTTTGTGTGTTTGTGTGGGGTTTTTTTTTGTTTATTATTATTATTATTATTATTATTATTATTATTATTATTATTATTTGTTTTGTGGATTTTGTTTGGTTTGGTTTTTTTTTCATTTGTTTGTTTTTATTTGTGAGAGTTTTTTGTTTGGTTTTTTTGGCCCTGCTCTGGCAGGGGGTTTGGACTCGATGATCCTCAGAGGTCCCTTCCAACCCCTAATATTCTGTGATTCTCTGAGTGTTTGTTTTTCTTTCATCCCAGCTGGGATGACAGTAATATCTTCTGGATACTTTGAGAGAAAGCAAACAACTCTTTCATTCCTTCCCAGCCTCTTATTCCTTCCCCAAACCCTTTCCTGAACAGCCAGGATTTAAACCTCCTTTTTTAAACTCAGGGACTAGTGCTTGAGTTTCTCTCTCATCTTGCTAAATTCCTAAGTTACTAAACCATGGTCCCTTTTTCCATGTTCGCTTCCTTCATCTGCTCTGTATTTGTCTGCAGTGCATAATGGTTGCAAAGAAATGAACGGCAAAATATTCACTTAATTTTTTATTTTATTTTCCCCAGCCTGAATCAGTGTGTGCAGTAACAGGAAATATCCAGAGGTATGAAATGAGACCATTAACCCATTGCCAAAGAACAACTGTCATGCATCATATCATCTGAGCTGACATCTCTGTCTCTTTCTTCTGTAAAAAACATCTTGCCCTTCTCTGAAACATTAAAAAAGTTTGAAAGTTGGGAGCAAAGGACTAAAAAATGTACTGAATTTCATCTGTAGACCTTTGAAAAGAGACAGGGTGACAGCCCATCACTTTTTCCTACCTGCAAACCCTAGGCATAGCAAAGAAAAACTCATGACCTGGAAGTTTATTCTCATAATGCTCACAACCCAGTTTAGCTTCCCAATATATACCATCCTTTCCATTTTTCATAGATTCAGATTTTATCTGTAATGAATACATACTTTAAAGTGTACGTCAGGAGACGGAGGAGGAGGTGTCACTCTGAGTCCCAAAATGCAACATGAATGTCTTTTTTGTGAGCAGAAGGGAATATCAATCTGAAGTGTGTAGTGGATTCACAAGTAATGCAAGCTACTTTTCACACTGGAAATGGAAAGCCAGCAACTTTTGGCTATCTGGGTCACATTTCCATGTTTTCTATTAACAAATCATGCAAAGTCAGTACAGAAACCAAAGAATGTCTATTTTCATCATATGTCTTCGCTTTCATTCTGAAATAATTATCAAAACTGCACAATCAGCTGCACAAAATCTATTCTTATATTAGATACCGTTTGGACATGCCTGATTTATATAAATTTCATTTACTGTCAAAGTTACATGTAATTCCTAACCTTGAAAATGTTACATGCTGCATCTCTTTGTATCGCCCATTTTGGTCAGATGATTTCAAGCACTTGCCCTGAGCAGCTCCCATTGACCTAGTCCTACTATTGATAGTGTCAGGGGGAGTATTCTGTATTTGCAAGTTTAATCAAAATTTTTCTCTTCTTTCAGAGTACTTTGGTATGAAAAAAAACCTGTATTAGCCAGAATAAATGCTTATTGCTATAAGACGTATTATTTTTTAAAGGAAAACATAGTGGTCATATTATTTTGCTATTCACTATAATGATTAATTTAGGTAAATGGATTTGGTTTTCAGCAATGAAATTTTTCTGGTAACTTTTACTGATCTCTCTATATACTATTAAATATTAAGGCACATATAAATAAGATTCGTCTATGGAAAACAGGACCTCTGTCGTATGAATAGAAACTATTTCAACTGCAGATCAGGTCAGACAGGTTTTTTTGGTTTTGTTTTTGTTTATTTCCATGTTTGTGTGTGTCTCCGCTCCAGACAATAACCTAATGCATGGCTGTTTAAAAGCTCTAGTTGTGAAGAATACAGACTGTTATTTTACTTATTTTATTCAATGAGAAGACAAGATGCTTTTTTTCCTCTTTTCAATTTTATCTCTGAAGTGTTTTGATCTGTATAAATAGAACACAACTATGCCGCCTTTATTTCTAAAAGTTCCAGTACATCCCTACAACTCAGTAACATGTAGAAGCAGCAATTCTGGATACTGTGTTAATGAAGGGGAACAGGATTTCCTATGATCTTTTGATATGTCACTTTGGCCTTTTCTGATAGTGATTTTTCCAAAGAAACTAAGAAAAGTGAAAAGAGTTTTACTGCAGAATAGACACAATGTTCAGATTCTATCTGTGATCCAGAAGGGTGGGAATATTTTATCCATAGTCCGTTTAGAAACAGCCAAGGAAAACAAGATTGTGAAGTCAGACTTCAAACTACCATTCTGTAAGTGTTTCAGGAAAAGAATCACTATTTATAGGAATGTGTTTAAGTAAAAATTAGTCCCTCAAGTAAAGAAAAGTCAGAATTTATTTTTCTCAGTCAGATTGCCTACACTTTTAGCCACACAAGAACACATTCAAACACTCCTAGCACAACTGCAAAGCTTTCTGTGAATGTCCACTTTGCTCATTAATGTGACCTACCACTTTTGTATTTGAATGACAGATCATGCAATACCTGATGTTGCTCAGATCTCTCTTTTACTAGAAAAATGTGGAACTCCTGGTAAAACCAGATTCTGAGCAAGTTTATGGTTTTGATAGCAAAGATTGTCATTCTGAAAGCAGGTTTGGACTGCCTTTTGGACTTCAAACTCAGAGAAAAGGGCAACAAACATCAAATATATCTTTTGTCAAATTATGTCAATTTTAGTTAATGCAGACTATTTACTTAAAATAACTGTATTCAGCCCACATGAGCCACTTAATAAAATGATTCCGTTTGGTAACTCAATCTGCTGAGCAGATTTATTACTGATTATCAATGTGAAACACTTTTAAATTCATTTGTAGCTGTACATAAATAACCCACAGCATGCACACACAGAACCTGAGGTGCTCAACAGTTCTTGCACACTTCCCATAGTGAAGTAATTATTTTTCAGAGGCTCCTGAAGGTGTGAGTTGGAAGGTGCTGTTGGTCATGTGGGGGTTGCTTGGTGCAGTGCTGATGACACGCAGATCTGCAGTGGGCTGCTAGTTGTTCCGGTCATCTCTACGGCAACTTGTTGATTTGAGACCAGGTGCATCAGGAGTTCTCACTAAGACAGCGATATGGAACATAACTGCTCTTTGGCATATACTGTCCCAGAGTGCTAGCATGACTCTTCATCTGCTGCATGCTTGGCAGCTGCAGTAACTGTCATTCCTAACCAGTCCTGTGGTGTCACCTCTCCTTGCAGCTCTCTAGCCCACAGCCCACTCTCTAGAGCCAGACAAACATCAGTGGGTGTCTGCAGCTATCAGTTACATGTTTTGAACTCTCCCCAGGGCTCTGGGCAACATTGCCTTCAGCCCTCCACTGGGTTTCTTAGAAACCAATTTGTAGATTTTGAGCTCTAACATTTTTTCTGAGTCATCCTGGAAACTACCTCATGGGGCAGATTATTTAAACTGATGAAGAAGTTCTGAAGGTTTCATCTTTCCCAGATCTCAATCTTGGCAAAGCAACCATAGGCATGTTAACCAGGCTACTGCATTTTAGTAGTTCTTATGATGTCTCTTCACTAGATTGTTGTGTAGCTTCTCAAGTGTAACTCCCTTTAGATCTAATCTCCATAGCAAGTAATCTGTCCCAAACAAACACACAGAAACACAGGCCATAGTTATAACAAAGGAATGCAGTTTTGTTTTGCTTTGCTGTGTTGGTTTATTGTTTTGTTTGTTTGTTTTGTTGTGTTTTTTTTCCCCACAGTTCTCCACAGTAGCTTTCAAAGCCTTCTTTATTGTCATTTTGTTTTATCAACATTGATCAGAGATTCTGGTGGCAAGCCAGAACAAGGAGGATTGATCTCAGGTTCAAGCGAGAGAGAATTAGAAATGGGTAAGCACAATGTATTAGCAGGGATTTTGACTAAAATCCAATTCCCAAGGCTTTTTTTGGGGCTACTTAACTGTTTTTGGTAAGTCACTGCAAATGGCTTTTTTAAAAAAAAATCATTTTGGATTGGGGAAATTTGAGAGGGGTTTGTTTGTAATAATTTGAGAAAGTGATGTACTTCAAACAGAAGTATGTTACCTTCCACACCGCTACGTACAAATACTTACAGCTTTCTATATTTTCATATGTATGTCTAGCCCTGACTATTAATAAAAAACGGAATAAGGAATGGGACAGTTATTTGACAGTCAAATGCTGAAGCTCCTACACCTGAACTTCATGGAAGACCAACTCAAAGTATTACGAAAAAGCTATGACAAGAGGTGAAGAAATTTTGGCACAGAACTATTGTCTTACACATCAATTTTTTTCTGATATTTTTATACTAAATTTTGTTTTGTTTTGTAAATCATCCTGATGTCTGTTCAGTACTGAATAAACCAGGGCAAACAGAAAATAATGGCCCACCTTTAGCTGCTCAAACTGCCAGGTGTAGGTTGCTACTTGTGAGTTTAGCTTTTTCTTAAGTTTCTCCTGCTCTAGAGAGACATCACAAGTATTCACGTATAAGAAATTCTACTTGTCATATCTAGAAATGAGGTGACAACTCTCAAACCTAATTACCCCTTGGGCAAGGGTAGAGTGGTGAGTTCTTGCATGGCTTTCTGCTCCTGAAGTTGACATCCTTGATGAGCTTACTTACTATAACTTCAGAACCTGCCATTAAAATATTGCCTTAGACCTCTGTCCCTTTTTATGCTATTGCATGCTTTTTCCACCAGATGGTAGGCAATAAAAGCTGGAAATACAAACATATCTGATCCTGCATACTTAAAAGAAATAAAACAAAATTAAATAAAGTGCAACTGTGAAATAATTCTCCATATGCCAGACTCCTGTTTATGTTTGCAACTAAAAGACAGTACTGGAAGAGATCTGGTCAGGTTTGCAGGTATTTAATTAATACCACAAGTAGGGCCTACATGAGCACACTGCACATACGTTGATACATATTAAGAAGATGCTATTGTGTCTCCCATTGTGCTATTCTCTAGTTGTAAACAAAACTAATTATTATCAGGATATGCATTTTCTGTCAATTCCTTTAAGGAAAACCATTTATTCCACTTCTCCTGCTGTAACCAGATAAATGAAATTGTCTCTCCAATGTGTAAATTTCTTCTCCTGCCTTGTTAGTGCTGTCTTGTACATGAAGTACTCATTTAGTTGCAAAAACCAATTATCATCCCTGTCTGGATACATTAAGAATTTTCCTACAAGTCTTTTTTCTCTCTATCACATTTTAAGCAACGCTGTACATGAATTATTCATATTGCCCATCTTGCAGGCAGGTTTTTTTTATTATTAAATTCGATCATAATAATAGTTATTACCACAGTCATGGCAGTTTTATGAGTATTCTTCAATGCCATTACCTGGAAAGATTTCAATCAAGACATATAAAAGATGCAAATCAATTTCCATAATAAAATTAAACTGTACCATCTACTCTTTCATCCTTGCAACAGAGTTGATTGACAACTTCTTCCTGATAGTTGCAGCTGATAACTTGCAGGTATGGTAATGGAGAATGGCAGATTGTCTTGCTTTAGTATTCTAAGAAATTCAGTATTTTTCTTGCCTTGTCAGTATTTCGTGCTTATGTCTTCATGCAAACACAGTGTTCAAGATGCAAACAACCAGTTTACAAATTTTCCCCCTGAACAAGGCAATTATTTCTTTCTGGCAATATGACATTTGCCTTTTGCTAACGAAAGGCAGTGCAGAATAAATGAAATTCTTTAATGAATGTTCTTATTTGTTGCACTATGAGTAGTGCTGCTCTCCACAAAGGGATCTTTTCCCCAGGGGAATGTTTTCCAGGTGATTCCCCCAAAATTAATCCTGCACGTTTATTTTGTCTTCCTCTCCTTCTTTTTTTAGCACTGCTTTAACACAGGTTTTAATGACCACCTGATGGTTCTTCTCTGCTTCTTTTGTATGCAAGCACTTGATAGCTTGTTCCTACTTCCTTCTTTGTTTACTGCTTCTGTTTCTCTGTATGCTCCCTGTTTATAATTTCTTAGTATTTTAAAACAAAGGTGCTGTCTAAATAAAACACAAAACTTAATGTCTACTGGTGCTGGAAGTAACTTCCATATAAGTTTGCCTTTACTCTGGAGACAGATTAAATCTTGGTGAATATTTCAAATCAGGACCCTTGACTTCAGAACCATTTACATCAACTGAAAGACAGAGAAATGCATTCATCTTGAAGGAGTTACTCTGGAATGATGCTGAAATAATTAAGATGGGCATATAAACAGCATTAATAGGGAGAAGTGGGTCCTCTTCATTTAAGCTGAGGCTAAATGATATAAACCATCAATCAGCTCTAATACCTTGGGAAATTGAGTGATCACCATTTAGAATCCAGAATAAATTTATTGTCATGATACAGAACTGGAAAATTCTATGCCTTATGTAAAGGTTACTATTCTCATTGAAGTTTCTGTGTGGCCTTTCTTCAAAGTAGACTCCTAGAGAAGTGACACTCTTGCTCCGTTCTGGTATAAAATTCTTACACTCCTAAGAACTCCCACTTTCATGTTCAAAAACACTTAAAAAGATAGATTACATCACACTTCAAGAAACTAAACCATGCAAGACTGAAATTATGTCTGTTATGTAATTCAATTTATTACAGCAAAGGCTTCAGAATTAATGAGTGAATTACAATTTTTTCCCATAAGCAATTTTTTATTCCTGCTAAGGTCATGTTAGGACTATTACTGTTATTTTTGAAGATGCATGATGAAAAATGAAATAAGCTGTACATTTTCCTATATAATATTTTGTATTTTCAAATGTATTTAGAGGTTGTCTAGATTGCAATTTAAATTATTCACCAGCCTTTAATGCTAACTATGTATTATGGCATCTGCAAAAATAACTTTCTGCTGAGAATTAATTGCTTTCTTCATCTGCAACAGATCCTGAGAAGTTGATTTTTTTTTTAGTATAGTTGAGTATTAGCCATCTGTAATAGAGCATTAATTTCTACATTCATAACTCTCCTTCCCTAAGACTATTTTATTAGCTAGGGTCATAGGTTATCCCATCATTATTTTCAAAATCATTTAAATTCTGAGTATAATGTTTGGGATTGATGGTGGCACAATAGTCCCCGTGTAAAATATGCAGTTCATATGGACAATGAGATATTTAGAACAAATGTTTTCATCACCGTTTTCAGATAAATTGTGACTTTTACACCACAGATCACTAGAAATTCCAAGAAGTGTTGGATGGCATTTTCCAAAGAGCTGAAAGTTTAGAAAGATTAGAAGGTGGTTCTCCCTGCCTTTGAAAGAAATAAGTGCCTGGCAAATGAGTTCTCACTGATCTTGCTGTGTCACTTTAATATATCAGCTATAGCAGAGCTGAGAGAAGAAGAATTCTTGTGCTAGGTTTTCAGTCTAAAGGCTAGTGTATTAGTTTAGCAGTAAGTGTGAAATGGAGAAAAGTGACAAGATGACTGCTAAACTGGTTAGAGTACTGGGGCACATTTGACTCCATGAAGTCTGCCAGAGATTTGGTAACTGCAGGCAGACAGCTAATATTACTATTTTAGGCTACTAGTATCTTAAACTGCTGCAGTGGTTTACTCAGCCATTGAACCAGAGCCTTAAGGTTTAAACTTTGGAAAGCCCTATACTCTACTAACAGGGAAAAAGCTTCCTGTGTAGGTATGAAGGATCCATCATCAAGCTGCCACTGTCACTCAGTACTCTATCTGGATTAACAAACTTAACACGTCTGAGCCCAGTTCTATGGCCATGAGAGAAAGTGGTACAGAATGATTTGTGTCCACCCTGGTGGAGGGAAAGAGTTTTAGGTCTGAGTGGAGTGATTCCAGAGAAGGGCCACTAAGACAATCAGAGGGCTGGAGCACCTCTACTATGAAGACAGGCTGAGACAGTTAGGGTTGTTCAGCCTGGAGAAGAGAAGGCTCTGGGGAAACCTCATAGCTGCCTTCCAGTACCTGAAGGGGCTACAGGAAAGATGTAGGGACTTTTTACAAAGGCATGTAGGGATAGGACAAGGGGTAATGGCTTTAAACTGAAAGAAGGTAGATTTAGATTATATATTAGGAGAGTATTCTTACTATGAGGGTGGTGAGACACTGCACAGGTTTTCCAGTTGTGGATGCCCTATCCCTGGAAGTGTTCAAGGCCAGGTTGGATGGGGCTCTGAGCAGCCTAGTCTAGTTGAAGATATCCCTGCCCATGGCAGAGAGGTTGGAATTAGATGATCTCTGAAGGTTCCTTCCAAGACAAACCAATCTATGATTCTATAATCCTACTATTTTAGTGCCAATAGGTGCCAATGAAAATTAATGAGGTCTTTGAGTAAGATGTATAGTATTGTACTGCATAAAACAGAGACACGTGGCATGGACAACAAATTGCAAGCAAGAAAACTTTTTCCTGGATCACTATGATAAGGTTAATGGAAATTGCATTGTGGTATTGTCATATCACATGGGCAGGAACTCTGAAAAACACTCCTTGGAAGTTTCTTGTGGATGTAGAGGCCAGTATATGAAAGCACATAATAAAAGTTTTTAAAGTATATTCAGGTTATATAAAGAAAACTCAACAGATGCTGTGTTTTTGAGAGGTTATCCTGTTATTCAGATGTGCCTGAAATATTGAGGCAAAAGGGACAGATTCTTAAAACCCCACTATGCATCCCCAAAAAACCGGAGAATCCCTGGATGTTACCCTCACTTATTGGTGTCAGATATAAGTAATTTAAGTAATTTAGACCCATTACCTGACAAAGTTGTAATGGTACTTTCAAAGATGAACAATCTTCCTTTCCTCCTCCTCTTTAATTCTACTGCATCTTCAGAATCAGACTACTGAGGTCAGTTAAGCTGGAAGCTAAACAATAAATAAAGAATCAGAAAGGAAAATTGCTAGTGAATATTGAAGAGTAAAGCTTGCAGTAACACTTACCCACCTTCTTCAACTAACAGTAGTAGTGAACAGAACAAGATTGCAATCTATCTGTTAGCAGCTTGTTTTTCTCAAGTTTAATTTTTGAACATACTCTTTTATGTTGTCTGAAAGAAATATATAACAAAAGATTCAAGAGACACCTCTTCACTCTGTCCACTCCATTTGGTAGGCTCTGAGCTCTTTTTCTGACTGTAAAAGTGCAGTACACTCACCCTTCCTTCATTGCCTCATCTGGAAGGTGCAAACTCTCCCAGTTGTGTCATATTCCACCTAAAAGAGAATTATCAATGGTAGTTGTTCGCAGCTCAGCCAAATTCTTCTCTGTCCCTCTCCATATTTTTGCTACTTCATTGGAAATCTGTCAAGTCTACATTTGCTATTGAGAGGCTTTCAAAAAATCAGTCAGAAATCACTGGTAATTTACTTTTCTTCTTAAATGCATTTGTTCATTTCCTGCCAGGAAATTTAAATAAAATCAATTATTTTCCCAGCACTCACTCTTAACTGCACTGTCAGAGAAGGGAAAACTAGCTGAAGTCTGCATGGGGGACAGTGTTCCTAGAAGAGACATCTATGTTTTCATCACACATCCTTTCATAATTTCAACAGATACAATGCATTATTCTGTTCCATTTTAGTTCTTTTCAGGACTTGTCATGTTCACTTTCATCACACTGTGTGTCAGAGACCTGTCCCTATCTATCTATCTATCTATCTATCTATCTATCTATCTATCTATCTATCTATCTATCTATCTATCATCTTTGTACTTATCTAAAGCTTGACAGATGCTTAGAAAAGGAGCTAGGATTTGCTACAATCTAAAAATTTGACACAGAAAAGAGAATTAAATTCTTTTGAACAGTGTTTATTTGGGAAAATAAAAAGTGGGAAGAAATTAACCATATTTGTAACATGGAATTCTAATGAAATAGTTCAACTACCCGAATTGTGCTGGCTTTGTTAAAACACCATAATCAGAGCAAGAATGTTATTTAAATGGAATTACCTTGAGTTTGAAATTAGGTTTTGAATTGTATTATTGTAATGTAACATTTTATTCATTGTTTAGTTAAAGATAACTTGAGATCACATGTGCTTTCTGAGGCTCTGCCTTATCCTTTAAAGCTAGCACATCTTTTCCATGGCCCAGTTTCTAACTACTGTCCTATAAATTCTTCTTACATGCCAGCTAGTGAAAAAGTGTAAGGAGGAGACTAGTCTGCTGAGGAGCTCATGACTGAATTGTGGTTTATCTATATGGGCTTTTTCTCCCATATGTCATTCAATATATTCCTGTTAAGCTTCATGTTTGCAGCTGAACTCCCTTTGCCTGACATACTGTAATTGAGATTCTAAGCAGATAGAGACCTCCTGTGCTTGCATGTGTGAACCATTCCTTCTGGTACTGGTTCCCTCTATTTCCAAATCATTATTTCACTATTTCTATTAAAGCTTGACATGACTAACAATACCATTATCAGAACTAGACTAATTTCTCAGGAATGACAGATATCTCTTTATTTCTGCAGTGAATATTGTAAAAGAGGCAAAAATTAGAGACCTTGAAGTAGTTGTGTGGTATCAAAAGTCACACTTTGCTTTATAATAGTAATACTTTGTAGTTATCCATCAGTCTTCAAACACTAATCAATTTTCAGTTATTACAAGGTTTATAATGGAATATATCACTTGTACTTCTCTTATCTTCACTGGAATTCATTCAAGTAGGTTCGTTTTTTTTTTTTTTTTAATTTAAACTCTCTGACAGCTATTCTTTTGCTCTGACTTAATAACCAGAAAGGTTTGCCCTCATCTTAAAATTGAGTGACAATGGTTACGTCTTCCTGCTCTTACCATCCATTTCACTGTTCCATTTCTAAAGTGGAATAGACCACATCTTTTGATATGTATTAAAGAAAAGCCTCAGAGAATTTTTTTTTAATTATTATTATTATTTTTTAAGATTAAAGGCATAGAATTATAAATGAGTAAATGTAGTTTGATTTAATAAACCTGGTTGGATGGCAATATATAGGAGTTTCAGGCAGTGCAGTATCCTATGAAAACTCTTACAGCCGGCTGAGACAAAGCAAAAGAAGGTGCTGAATTTAAGTTTTTTAATGTAAATGTTCAGTTACAGGCCAAACCAGTCCCATTTTAGACCTAATATGGATCTTATACTACTTTGTGGAAGTGTGATGTATTCATCTAGGGCAAAACTCTGGCATTAGATTGTTGGTTGTGTGCTATTCAGATGTGGCAGCAGAAGCCAGAAAGAAACTGAAAGAGTAAAGATCTGGGTAGAACAGCAGAGCAGGGTGTCTGTCTGCATACATGGATTACAGTTACATGGGGAACCAAATGCATTTTAGCAGTGGTGTGAATTAGGGTTCTAATGTCATTTAAAGAAATCTTGGTCTTATCAGAACAAATTTTGCTAGTGTCAGATGATCAGTTATAGTTAGAGCCACCCAGAAAGTTCCAAATGTACATTGAATTTCTTCAGTCACCACTGTTTAAACAAAGATCTTCAAAACCTCCACTTATATCTGCTCCTAAACTTAAAGTTATCTATGTTTCTGCTGCTAGAGTTCCTAAAGCCAGCTTCTAAGACTAAAGTAGTTGGCACCTGAGCCCTGACAGAGATCTCATTCTTGCTGTTTCCCCTTGGATGTTGTCTGTGGGATTTAATCTAGTAGGAATGGTCAGAGTATAGCAATTAGAGTTCACATTGCAGCAAATGCGGCCAAGGTGAGATGTTTCATGGCTGGGTGTTTTATGAATATGTTTTATATAGGAGCCTCAGGGATTGATCACTCAGATAAGGGGTGGCATTCTTTTCTAAATTTCTTACTGCTTGATTTAAACTGTTATTCTTAACTTCCAGGTGCTCCTGTCTATTGTTTCATTATAGTCCCTTTCTGTCTGCTACCTACAGTGAAGTGCAAGGGGTTTGACAGGAAGAAGCGACAAGAATAAGCTGGCAACAGTCACTAAAAAAGGATTACCTTTCCTAAATGCTCTCTGCATTTATATTCAATTTTCTCATAGAATAGATGGAACAGGTTTTACAGGCGAAGATTTGATAGCAGAAAAATAACCTAGTCAATTTGTGAGACATTTCAGAATACTCCTTATATATTACAATATTTTACATATTAGAACATTTTATGTATTACAACATTACACCAGTGAGGTGGATTGAGAGCTGGCTGAATGGCAGAGCTCAGAGGGTTGTGATCCATAGCACAGTATACAGTTGGAGGCCTGTAGCTAGCAATGATCCCCAGGGGTTGGTACTGGGTTCAGTCTTGTTCAACATGTTCATCAAGGACCTGTATGAAGGGACAGAGCGCACCTTTAGCAAGTCTTCTGAAAATAGAAGACTGGGAGGAGTGGCCGATACACCAGCAGGCTGTGTTGCCATTCAGCAAGATCTGGAGAGGCTGGAAAATTGGGCAGAGAGGAATCTGATGAAGCTCAGAAAAGGCAAGTGCAGCATCTTGCACCTGGGGAAGAATAATGCCATGGACAAGTACAGGTTAGGGGTTGACTTGCTGGAGAGCAACTCTGCTGAGAAGGACCTAGGAGTCCTGGTGGAGAACAACGTAACCATGAGCCAACAATGTGTTCTAGCGGCCAAAAAGGCCAATGGCTTCCTGGGGTGCATCAAGAGGAGTGTGGCCATCAGTTCAAAAGAGGTCACCTTCCCCCTCTACTCTGCTCTAGTGAGACCACATCTGGAGTATTGTGTCCAGTACTGTGTACTGAGGAGCTCCTCAGTACAAGAAAGACAAGGAACTACTTGAGAGAGTCCAGCACAGGGCTACAAAGATTATTAGGGGATTGAAGCTTCTCTCTTATAAGGAAAGACCTGGAGAATCACAGAATCACAGTATTGTTCTGGTTGGAAAAGGCCTTCAAGATCATCAAGTCCAACCATAACCTAACTCTATCAACCATGTCCACTGTTTAAATTATGTTCCTAAGCACCACGTCTATTCATCTTTGGGAAGAGTACAGGGACACTGCCTGGTCATATTGGTATAGGGTCAGGAAGGCCAAGGCATGGCTGGAGCTGAACTTAGCAAGGGATGTGAATTACAAAAAGGGCTTCTGTGTATATCAATAAGAAAAAAAAGGCTGAAGAAAGTGTCACCCCCTGATGAGAGAGGATGGCAAACTAGTAACAACTGACTAGGAGAAAGCTGAGGTTCTCTTTGGCATTTTGCCTCAGTCTTCACTGGCTACCTCTCTCCTTACACCTCCCTAGTTGAACCTCAAAATGAGAACCAAGGAGAATAAGTGTGCCCAGAAACAGGCTGCCCAGAGAGGTTGTGGAGTGTCCTTCCCTGGAGACACTCAAAACCCACCTGGATTCCATCCTGTGCAACCTGCTTCAGGTGAACCTACTTAACAGTGGGGTTGGACTAGACGGTCCCTTCCAATTTCTACCATTCTGTGACTTCCCCATTTTATGACATGCTTATTGCTTCCATTTGCAGTGAAAGAAAGACTTGGTTTGCTGTATTTCACCCCGAGTGGTGGCATTCTTAGGGAATTCATAGTTTATGCTTCAGAAAAGAAATGTGGCTCTACTTTTCTATCAGCTTTCTCACAGCACAAAGCTGTGCAGTCTTATAGTGGCTTCAGTTCTGCTAGCTTGGTCAAAGGCTGCAGGACTTTAAAGCTCAACATTGTTCAAAATGCTGCACCAACTCTGAGGTATCAGTTCCTTTTCCTCTCACCCAAAAAAGATGTGAGAAGTTCTGCTGCTCAGCAGAGCCCAAAAGAATGAGGAAATACATACAACTCTCAAATGATTCCAGGACACATTTTTCTATATTAATAAGAGAAGGAAAGGTGACTAAGAGGGTGACTAATGGTGACTAAGAAGCAGACATTGTGCTAGGAATCTCTGTGTACTTTCTTGGAGGAAGGGATTGGGCACATCTCAGGTTATGTTTCCATAGTTATTTCTCTCCTAAACTTATATTAAAACCTTTTAATCACCAAAAATGGTGGTAAACTTTGGCAGCTTTTCAGTTTTCTGAGACTCTCTAATTCTTTATTTAGTCAGGTCCCACAAGAAATGCTTTGGCTTTGTGTTATGAGGCTTGGTTGGTTTTGTTTGTTTGTTTTTAAATATTAATTGGGCTTTTACTAGAAAAGCCAGGTGTGCTACAAATCTTGTAAGAGAGTGTATTCTCAAGAGAACCCTAGCCCACTTCTGTAAAATTGAGGTTTGTACAGTGTAAATATGAAATCCCATGTGTGTTCTCTAAAATAGAATTAACCTCTAATACTCACAGTTCGTACTTTTGTAGGGATGTTTCCAGTAAGTATGTTACATGTTAACAAGGGAATGCTCAGTCATTTTGGACTCTGTTTAGGGGGAAATTTCTAGCTACCCAGCATGACTGGTGAACATTAAGATTTTCTATTAATCACTGCCTAATGACAAATTTGGATTACTAACATCAACAATAATATTTTCAATTATTTTTAGGCTTCAGATTTGGTGAATCTTGAGGAAAGCTCATAAATATATAGTGTCTTTTATGCCAAGACATCATGACAGACTCTGGAATTACACTGTTCTTACTTCAGTTATCCCATTGAACACACTTCACAGTTCAGCTCATCACTTCACTTGTAAAATGTTTGTGCTGTAGCAATGAACCAAACTATAAATATTACACAATATATTTAAGAAATAAAAAATGCTGAATAATTTACTGAGCTTCCTTCCAAAACTCTTGGGAGCTAAGGACATTGGGGTTTTTTCGTCTTCATGGGGCTGCAAACTACACAACAAATTCTCTAGCTTACTTGGAATACAGTGTTGTAGAGGCTTTCTGGTAGCATTTTGGTACTTGTCATTCTAGAAGGGAACATGGGAAACTTCACAATTCTAAGTGGAAAAAATTATGGAAAACTACATAAACGTACTTGGGGCTTGGGGTAGAGAGGGTTTGTTTAATTTTCGGTTTTTTGTTTCGTAGTGATTCACTACCACATCCCTTTCGTAGTCAGGTTTAAGATTTAGCAAGGTTTGTATTTTGTATTCCTTTTGGATGCTACCCAGTTATTTAGAATTGGTTCAGGACTACTGAGATAAACAACTGCTTAGAGAAGTCGCAATAACAATGGAAGAAAAGGGAGTAAAATGAACCAGAAGTGTTACTGGCTCCCAAACGAAGCAGCCGGGCTCAGCTCCCGGGCGGTCACACGGCCCAAGCTTGCCCCCTGCAGGAGGCTCCATCCCAGCCAGTCCCTGCTTCCCACACCCCCGCTTCTTCAAAAATCTAGAAATTATCCCATCTATTATCAAATTGATTGTTACACTTTATACTTTAGGTAATAATGAAACAAAAATATTTTCTGCCCAGCTACAGAAACATTCATACACAAAACATTCTTTGTCTAACTCTCGTTTTTATTACTATATTGATCTGAAAATTCCATAGATTTTACTGTTCTTTTTTTCTAGTCAATTTAATTTGTACTGAATTAGTTTTACACCTGCAATAAAATATTCGTAAAATGTTCCATAAATTTTAATGGTGAGTATTTTCTTCATATGTTTTATTAGGCAATTTTAAGGAAATTTGTTCTGCACCATCTTTGTCTTTTACTGCTCGCAGGTCATTTCACTCGAGTCATAAATGTCATCATATGCCTCTTTTCAAGTATGATCTGGAGAACCGTACATTTGTTGAAAGAAGCTTTGAAAGTGTGATCACAAATGCTGGAGACATACCTCATGCCTCATACATGTCTTCTTCCTAGTTTTCCTATCTGCTCTACATTTTGCTTGTTCTCGAGGTATCTAATTTTTTTTGGGGGGGGGTTATTTCTGTTGCTGGTTGTTTGTTTTATTTTTTAAATGGGAAATTAGATAGGAGTCTAGTAAGGAGTTTTCAATACTATTCCAGTCCTGTAGTGAATGTGGAATGTAACTTCTGAGCTGATACATTCTCTTAGAACAGGCCTTCTAAATACTGCAATCAGTGTTCATTGTGAAGCATCTAAGTTGTTGTGAGGCATCTAAGTATGTCAGTTTACCTAATGTTCCACCTTCGGTTCTCAACTACTCTCTCCTGAGCTACAGCACCTTAAGCAGAGGTGCTCCTCTTCAGTATTGGGATACTAAAGCACAGGGGGACCTCAGGAAAGAATACATGATGGTAAGGTGGATGGGGGTACTCCTGTTAAATTAGTGTTGATCTTACAGTGCCTCAGCACACTGTAAGGCAGAATGTGATACTGAAGTAAAACTGAAATACCAAAGTTCCCTTCCGCTTACTCTTCTGTAGTTTACATACTTTCCCACTGATTTCTCTTAAAAATGTAGAAATCCATTTAACTGCTATGATGCACCTGCTATCAGGTACATTAATCTGTCTTCTGCCTATACAAACTTTCTGTCTTCATTTAGACAATTATTCTGCTTTATTTAAACTCTCAGCTGTCACTGTTGCTTGTTAAAGTGAAATAAACTTCTGAACACTTGTTTTTACCTTGAGGAATTAAATTACCTTGGTCACTTTGTTTCCTTCACTTTAGTAGCATTGGTTCTCTGTCCATCCAACATCACGCTCTCCTGAGGAGGCTGAAAAAAAACCAACTCTCTACTCTGTTCTCTTGAGACCCCTCCTGGAGTACTAAGTCTAATTCTGGAGCCTCCAACACAAGAAGGACGTGGAGCTCTTGGAGCGAGTCCAGAGGAGGGCCACAAAGATGATCAGAGAGGTGGAGCACCTCTCCAACAAACACAGGCTGAGAGCTGAGGCTCTTCTCCTCTCCTGAAGAGGAGAAGCCACTGGGGAGACCTTACAGCAGCCTTCTGATATCTGAAGGGGTTACAGCAAAGCTGGGGAGGGAGTTTTTACCAGGGTATGTAGGGATAGGACAAGGGGTAAGGGCTTTCAACTGTAAGAGGGTAGATTTAGGTTAGACATGGGGAAGAAATTATTTAGTGTGAGTGTGATGAGACACTGGAACAGGTTTCCCAGGGGGGCTGTGGATGTCCCATCCCTGGAAGCATTCACAGCCAGGTTGGATGGGGTCTTGAGCAGCCTGGTCTAGTTGAAGTTGTCCCAGCCCATGGCAGGGGTGTGGGATCTAGACTATTTTTAAGGTCCCTTCAAACCCAACCCATTCTATGATTCCTTGCCTCTGTGATTTCCTGGCCTTTAATTCTGAGTATTACATCAGACCTCTTTTACAGTAGTATTTCAGATTCCCTACCCCATTTACTGTCAGAACACTTTCAGCCTTCATAAGCTTGAGTCTAAACTCAGAGATTTTCTTTTACCAGTAAATTCTTCCTAATTTGTCAAGATAAACACTTGGTGTATCCGTAATATTCCTTTGAGTCACTTCTCCCAGGATACTAGTCCCTTGGAAGGGACCCACTTAACTGGCGAGATTTGTTCTTCTGTAAGGCACAAATGTTCCTTTGTTTTCATTATTCTTTCCCTCCCACCCCCCCTCAATTTTCTGCTTAACAGTATAAAACTCACATATTTAATTTTATTTTACATGTTGAATGTCTTTAACAGTTGCCCAGTCAGGATTTTTTGACAAATTTAATCAAGAAATCATAATTCATCAAGGACTCTGAACAAGCTGCTGTCAGTATTAGCATTACCTCATGGTGATCTGTCTTTCAGCCGAGTTCCCTAGCTGGGAATACAGGGTGAAATGTTTCAAAGTTCTCTCTTTAATTTCAGCTGTTTCAGAGAGCTGCTAGAGAATCTATTCATTGCTCTGCTTTTCCTCTCAGAGGATTGACATTGATCCATTTTATGGCAGATATCACACGGGTTTCAAATGTTTTTAAAGGCTTGCAAAATCTGTAAAAGAATTGCTTCACAATGTGCGGAGTTACATTGAGCAGGTGGAGAAAATGATGCTTCAGAAGCTTAGCCATTAAACAGAGTCACTGGTACAAAGAATGAGACTTGTTCAATGCTGGCTAATGACTGAATGACTGATTTTTCTCTAAGATGTTCAACAGCATGATCTGTCTGTCTTTTAATGGAAAATTTTCAGAGTTTTTACTGTTTGCCGGAAGGTTCCTTTACTGAACCCTTAGAAAGAATTTAATGCAGGTGTGATCACTTGTCACTTTCCCCTTTGTGTGATCTGCATAGTATAGCATATGTGTGGTGCAGGAAATAAATCTCTTTCATTGTTTATGTCTTAATGGCTCCACAACGCAGCTGAACATTTTCTCACTCCTCATAACAGAAAAATCTACATAGAAAATAGTAGAACTTACCATCTCTGTGGCCATTATAACTAACGAAATAAAAAACTGACTGTTACACTATAATCTGTTTCCCAAACACTGCTAATGAGAGTCCATGCATGTTTAAGACTTAGTTTGAAGCTTTAGACTTAAACTTTAATTCCTATGCCTGGAATAATATGGTTTTATTAACATATATATTTTTAATGTAAAAAAATTGTGGTCTCATTTACAACGTACTACCACAGCATCTTTACTGATACTGAAGTAATGATAATTACCTATTAAAAACTAAAAATAATAATTTCCTCTCTCTGATTTATATATTACTTTTAAATGTATCATAGTATAATATGTCTTTTTGATCTCCCAATAAACTTATTGTGTTAACATCCAAGAATGTCAGATAATAACTTTCATTAATGTCATCATTGAGTAGCACTGGGCAGACAACTTTCCCATCATGGTAGGTGTGTATTCAAGAGTACATTATAATGATAACCACAAGATGGCTCAATAGGAGAGCGAAACGACAATTTATAGTGTCAGAAAAACCAGCATTTCTGCATTTTAAAACTGAACTGGAATCTTGGCTCCTCACATGCTAGGATTAAATTTATACAGTTCAGTCCAATATCAAAACACTGAAACACTCGTCTGTTAAACTAGTTTAGATAAAAGGCAACCATGACTTTCAATTTCCTTTGCTACAAAGTTAAAAACCTTGGACTTTTTTCAGATCGTTGGGAAGACAGATTAAGAACGATGGAAGGAATAAAACTTTTAAAGCCAAAACTTCATTGAAAAACTATTGAACTATTCCAGACTGGATAAGTCCTCAGTTGCCATTAATTAAATATTAATTACTCTATGTGAATCAGGCTTATAATTTATTGATGGGGCACAAATTGCTAATAATAATACATATAGTACAGATAATTTGCTAATATTAAGATGTAGACAAAGCTTATCTCCTCTTTTTATTTACTACTACATTGCCAACTATCCATTATTATAGTACAGATGCAGTTGCATTTGGAATCACTGACTATCAATATTAAGATATAATACAAAGATCCTTTCTTCATTTATAAAACAGATATTCAGAAACATAAAAGGGACTGTACTTCTTAGAGCTCTTTCCAAATTGCTGGGAAGACTTCTGCACATTTCATAATGGCTGGAGCAAAACCATTGCAAAGAAAACAGACCCACCTTATTTGAAACATCACATTCATCTAAAGCTAAGAAAGCCACAAGTTTAACTCCTTCATTTTCGCTTGATAGTAAGATCCTCATTCAAATCTCTATTGCCATTACTGCATTTGAACTGAATTCATGTGTCAGGATTTTCCCTGATTCCAAGTAAAAGCGTAGGTTGTATTTCAGGTTTCAGCTAAACTACTTCAATAAGCAGATCAGTCAAGCAAATAAAGGCAAAGAACAAAATTAGCTGTTTAAGTAGCAACCACCGAGAGTCCCTATCCCTGCATATGTTGTGCCCCAGCCTGATGGAGATTCTGGGCAGGAGAATGTGTCAGATTAATGGGAAAGCATTTTCCTTGGGACGTGGATTGGTCAACATCCCATACTGGGTGTGGAAGAACTAAGCAGAAGTCCTCTTCCACCAGCTGATGCTACTCCTTTACTCGACTTGGAGCCCATTTCTGTGTTTAAGACAGTGGCTATCCAGGTAAATACTTGCAAACCCCAACTTCTGTCAATCAGTAACTACCCAGGTGGAGAAATAAATCCCTTATGAGCAAAAACAGTGCCGGAGTTCCCTGTCATCATCCTCCAAAGCCTCTTTCTGTAAAAAGTGTATGTGGGCAACTTGACTGAGGTCTTCTGGATCTCTGCTCTCTGGTATATATTCTTTTCTGGTCCTTAGGCCAGGACAGCTCTGACTACACAAGCCACAAAGCCCACCAATTCATAGTTTTGCAAGCCTTGCAGATCACCAGGATATAATCATCCTGGTGGACTTGGCCAAAGTGATTTCTGATGACCCTGGCTTCTGTAATCTCTGCATCAGAATAATCGGGAGCACTGGTATACTGTCTTAAGAAGAAATAGGCCAATTAAGTGTGAAGATGTCAGTGGATATCCTGGGAAATGCACAACCCTGTATGTGTACTGCCATATTGGTGGGTCATAAGGGTATCAATTAACAAATGTCCACATGTGTTTTAACCATATCCTTTCCCTATGAAAGGTGGAGACGGAAAATTTCTGGTCCCTGGTTATTGAAAACTATGAACACATATCTAGGAGTGAACTGAGTATGTCAGAAGGAATATGTTTAAATGTCAACGTTTTTTCCAGTAGTACAGTAGTAACTATAATGAAATAAATAAAAAAGCACACCTTCCCAAGAGTGAAAGAAAAAAGTGAGACTGAAGGGTGGATGTCATAGTCTCCGCCTCTCTTTAAGGTTTGCCTGTGTTCACTCTTGCTCCAAAATCCATTCAAGGCAGGTGTGATTACTCTCATCATGTCTCCTCAGATTTTCAAAGCTCTTTTTTACCTGTTCTGTATGCTGGGTGAGTGCTTTGGCTGCTATCTGCACAGCCCTTGGTGAGGGTGGTTAGCCTGGGAGAAGGCAGGAGGGAATGCTGCATTCAGCCCATGAGAAAGGGGAGGGGATATGAATGGAACATATTTGGCTGCTGCTCATTGAAGAGCTGCCAGAGGGGAGGGCAAAGGGAAGGACAGGGACTATGTGAGCTGCAGCTGCAGCTCAAGACGGGGAAAAATTGATTAAGGGTAGGGAGACAACAAGTACAGGCAGAGCTGGATGATTAGAGCCTGGAGTTATGGAAATCATCCCCTTCATCATCAGGCTGAGTTTCTTCTTCCTGTTAATCTGGTTCACCAGCTGCTGCCTGGCAGCACAGTTTTGCAGCACTAGAGAGGCAGAAGGCCTCCAGCAAGTACTTTAGCAGCTCCCACCATCTCAGTCTGCTTTTCAGACACCCAAACTCCTGTCAGCCTTCCAAGGTTCCCAGTGCCCTCCTGCAGTCTCCACAGATCACTCCACCCTCTCTTCTGTTTTCATTTGTTTGCTGTTTGTTTTCTGGGGTTTTTTTTGTTGTTTTTACAGGGCTGTCAATGTGCAAAGAGACAATGGCCAGCACACTTGTCTGAGCAAGCCCTGTACATGATCACCACAGTCTGTTCTATTTTTCTTATTAAACTCTACTTTTCTATGTGATTGTCCTCTTCACCCTGCGTGTGAATTTCTGTCCATCTGTGATGCTTCAAGCCAGACTAGCTGGAGAGTAGGACAAAATTTCTGGACCAGCTACTGAAAACACTCATTTTTGTGAGATATAAACAAGTTTCAAGTTGAACTAGCTGGAGACTATTTTAAGAAGTTTATGGACTTGACACTGAAGACACTATACATTTGAGACAGCTACCAGAGAGACCTATTAATAAGATCCACTGGCAAGCCCTGAGTCTGATTAGCCTGCAAGACAGAGCAGGATCAGGCCATTAACCAGAGTGTTTGCACTGTTCATTTTCACATGAGTGTTGTTTATGTGTATGTGATGCCCGTAGAAGAGCTGTATTCCTGTCTGTGTTTATCTCTAAATGGTTGATCATGCCTGTGCATGGGAGACTGCATAACAAGGAGGACAATGAGAGAGGGTTGAAGTTGGAAGCACTGGCACAGGGCTGCTGGTGCAGGCCATTGCAGGGAATAGCTCTAAGGCATAGTTTTGCGGTTGTCTTCTGCAAAAACAGAGCTACATACTCCTCTGGTTTCTCATATGTCACAGCCCTGACACCCCTGTGCAGAAGCATGAGCTGCTCTCTCTGTTATGCTTTCAACCAAAGATATCTCAGTGGCTTTTCAAGGAGCAGGTGTGTACTTCCAAGCATAATGTTAAGGACACTGCCATCATTGTACTGAGTTCTGTGTTCTATACCTTGGAACAGCCATCTTTTACACACAGAGACAGTACTGAAGTTAACAACCCCTGATACTGCCAAAGGTGCCATTAATTTCCCTGAATTTTCTGAGCACTGAAATAATAGTGTCAACATGACAGAAACATACGGAAAAAGCAGAAAATTAATCATTCTAAATGTTATTAAGAGTTCATATAAACACTCAGCAGTTCAGTAAGATCAGAGGAGAGACAGCAAAATAAAGTAGTTCAGATGGCAGCAGAAAAAGGACCCTGAAAAGCGTGAGAGCAGATAAATAAGATAGAAGCAACAGTCAGAAGGATGAGCTGTAGTCTGGCAGCAGTGGGCAAACAGGAAGACTTCCGCAGCATCTGTCTCTATATTTTGCTTTAGAAACCATCCAGATTGTTGTGACACTTCTAGATGGATCAGAAGCCTCCTGCTGCACATCTCAGAGGGTCTTGGGGGACCATGACCCTCATTGGTTCTGAGATCAAGGAACCCATGAGTACTGAAACACTTTTGGAGCAGAGCTTCCAACTTAGTTTCCTGTGAGATAATCTAGTACTTCTGCATTAAAATAATCTTGAGAACTCAGCCCCATGCTCAGCAGACTGTCAGGGCTACAAAACCAAGCTCCTTCTCTGAACCAAGTTGCTAATGTAGGCCCAACCCAATGCTGTTTATTCCTTCCTTCTAAAAATAATGCCTCTAAACCTTAAAAAATCATCACATCAATTGAAAAAAAAGACCTGATAAATAAAAGAGTACAAGGGCAAGAAGCTGCATATATATAAATTCTGTCAGTGATGACCCACACCAGTGCCCTGAGCCAGTGGTGTGTGGGCAACTAACATTGTGCCACACAAAGCAGAGGTGTTAAGGGGACACTTTCTCAGTGAGTTTAAAGCCTGCTTATTTTATCATCTGAAGACGGTTCCATACATATTTTATCAGCTTCAATACTAGTTTTTCTAGCTGAGGAAAAGTAACTTAAAAACTCCAACAAGACCATGAAAAATAAAAGACTAATAATCAGTCCTGTCTAAATATATTTTCTCACAGTCATTACTTGGATATTGATTTTTAGTTTTGATCTGCATAAGCTTGGCTGGGAAAGGAGCAGGTGTAACTGAGGTACAGCATGCTTAAGACCCAGATTTATCTCATTAAATGTGTTGTATATGATTCATAGGATGTGATGTCTTGAAGTTTCCGTGCAAGGGGTCATGTATCAAAAAAAAAAAGAATTTTTTTTTGTATACGCTTACGTCCAGATACTAGAATCTATAACTTTACAATATTAATAATAACTTAAATTTCTTTCAGAACATTTAACATAAATCCATTTGATATTTCAAAAGAAGGTCTCTAAAGAATAATAATTTTCTATTCTGGATGCTTGTAAATAATTTTCCACTTTGTGCTGGTTGGTTCTGGCAAGGTTTCAGTAGTGGGCAGACGGGCCTCAGGGGTGGCTCCTGTAAGAAGTTACTAAAAGCTCCCTCAGCTCAGGTGGCCAAGGCTGGGTCATTAGAAAGACAATAGATGCGCCTTCTTGATTAACGTATGAAATAACTGATGTAAGATCCGAGCAGAGAGCAAGCAGTTAAGACCTGTGCTGGAGAGGTGATAGCAGTACCAGGGTGAAGATCCTGAGGCTGGTGAGGAAGAAGGGGAAGAAGGTGCCCAAGCAGAAGTTTCACTGCCGCCCATGGGGAGATGGCAACTGTCCCCCTGCACTCCTGGAAGAATGTGATGGAACATTCCCTGAAGGCACCAGGAGGGACAAATGTGGACTTGCAGCCCATAGACTTGGATCTGCAGCCATGGAGGATGCCACGTCAGGGGAGGTGACCATTCCCGAAGCAGCCCGTGACTCTCTAGGAAGCCCACGCTGGAGCAGCTTGCTCCTGACCTTGTGGCAAGGACTCATGGAGAGGTTTGTGAAGGACTCTGTCCCGTGGGAGGGACCCCATGGTGAAACAGGAGAGGACTGTAAGGAATCTTTCTCCCTGAGGAGGAAGGAGCATTAGGAAACACCAGACTGTGAACTAACTTTAAATCCCCATCCTTTGTCCCCTTGTGCTGCTGGGGGGAAGGATGTAGAGAAGTCGAGTACTTTGTTTTGTTGTATATTTAGCAGAGATAAGGACTGTACTAACTCTTCAGTCATTCAGACAGCCACCTGAGTAGCCAATGAGTCAGGCAGAAGAGACAGCACCTGTGATTACTCTGTAGCTAGTAATGTGTGCTTGAAGGTCAAGGGGGGTGATTCTCCCCCTCTACTCTGCTCACAAAATCCCACCTAGAGTACTGCATCCAGCTCAGGAGCCCTTTGCACAGAATAGATATGGACCTGTTGGAGCAGGTCCAGAGAAGGGCCACAAAAATGATCAAAGGGCCAGAGCACCTCTTTTATTGAGGACAAGCTGAGAAAGTTGGGGTTGTTTAGCCTGGAGAAGAAAAGGCTCTGTGGACACCTTATTAAAGCTTTTTAGTAATTAAAGGGGGCCTATAGAAAGATGGGAACAGACTTTTTAGCAGGACCTATTGTGATAGTACAAGCGGTAATGGTTTTAAACTACAGGAGGATAGATTTAGGTGAGATATAAGGAAGAATTTTTTAATGGTGAAGGTGATGGAACACTAGAACAGGTTGCCTAGAGAGGTAGGAGAAGCCCCATCCCTGAAAACATTCAAAGTCAGATTGGATGCGGCTCTGAGAACCTGATCTAATTGAAGATGTTCCTTCTCACTGAAGTGGAGTTGGACTAGATGACCATTTAAAGGTCCCTTCTGACTCAAATAATTTTATTATTCTCTTCCATTTCTCCTAGTTTTCCTTAAGTATTTAGGATTTTTTTTAAGATTCTGATCTATCTGTGAAATTTGATTGACATTGTACAGTGAATTTTAAAGTATAAAGGGAGAGGCTGGCAAAAAATGTAGTTACCAAACTGCAGGAAATGGACAAAAAATTGCATGAGCCTATGAATGTACACTGTAGATAATCAGAGGACAGAGAACTGTACAGGGTTTCCAATGGTAAATCTTAATCTTTTGCATGGACTGCTTCTGTTTCAAAATATAAGGAGCAGTACTGACAATTTTTAATGTTATTTTGATTGGCATAATTTTTAAACCTTTGCGTGCCCCATTTTAATTCTGATTCTTTTCTGTGCAAGTAGGTAGCAGAAAAGAAGGAAAAACAGAATAGATGACAAACACTGCAAGTTTAAGATAGTCAGTTTTGGGTATCTTTACCTTCTCTTGATCTCCATAAACACATTGAGGCCCCACCAAAGTCTTTCATACTTCACTTTTTGCACTTCCTCAAAAAAGTCTTCAGTGCTTGTAATGAATTCCTAATGTATTAATGGAAAACAATCTATGAATCAGGTTGTAATTGCACCCCTTATACTGCTATTTTTTTCATTTTGCTATACCACATGACTCTTTCACTGTAGTTTTTTCATTAATCCCTTAGAATAAGAGAAGAATACAGAGAAAAAACAATGGACTCTAAAACAATACAGAACCATCTTTTAATCTGTTTTCATAAAAAAAAAAAAATCAGCCTGCACATAAATTCCTTTACAGTTTTTTATTCTTTTCATTCTCTTTTAGATTTTCATTAGGAAGACAATATTATTGTTTCTAGGTTGTCCATTAATCTTAAGAAATACAGATTTAGTGAAAGTATAGTGAGAAGTGTTGCTAAAGCTCAATCTTTTCATTAAAAAAAAAAAAAGAATCACTGTCTGTTTGCTTTTCTACTTATATAAAACAATTTCCCTGACAAAAGAAGGAATCTCTGTTCTCTATTCTTTGTTTGAGCATGGATATCACAAATATTTCCAATTCTTTAAACTTTTGTTTAGTGTATCTATACTGAGTAAATATAATTTATAAATTTATATTATATAAACTATATACCTAAAAGCCAACATGGACAACAGAGCTCAAAGAAATAGCAGTAAGAAGTAGAAAGTTAAGTGAGAGTAATATTTGTCCTTTTAAAATTTTAGCAAGATTTGTTATTTTTTTCCCCCAAATAGTTGAATAATTAAGACTGGGAAAAAACAGAAGTAATTTAACATTTTAGTAGAAAGACTAATTATTTTCATCAATGTCCTTTTATCCTCATATGATCAGTTCTGCTTCCTGCAAACCTAATGAGAAACTCACTGTAGAACTCAACTGTAGTGAAATTAGTGTCTATTAATTTTCAGGTTTTCCTTCACATTTCAGTTTGCTTGTTTTCTTTGAAAAAATATATGGTTTCTGCAAAGAAAAGCCTCTGATGCTGCTGAACTTAGTAAGACTTTGTTAATGATAAATTTTTCTCTACCTTCCTGCTGAACAAAAATACACTTCATCTAAATAATTGTTGTGTCTTTAGTATTATTATATAAATATGCTGAATCCCTCAAATTTCAAAAAATCAATTGGGATGAAATAGTTACACACGGTGTAAAATTTGGTAAGTATTGAGTGATGGAAATGACTAAGAAATTAGTTAGATTATAATAGATATAAGGGAGACATTAAAACCATAGCAGTTCTGTGGTATTGACTGAGAGATGGGTAGTGTGTCTGTTTTCCTGTTCTTTTGGAACATGATTGAGTTAGGTGATTCCTCCTGTGTTTTTACATGATAGTTTGTTAGGGTCTTTTACCACTTGAATTATTTCTATTCTGAAGAGGAAGAACAAGTGGCAGTGAAATAGAGACAGTATTCTCACAGCAGGAGCAGAAAATTGCCTGAAGCTATGCCAGCTCCCCGTGAGAGAAGGCAGCACCTGCTTGGCTAAGCAAGTAGAGTCAAATCAGTATGTAGACAAAAATTCTTTAAAGTACAAGATATGGAAATTTTTGAGGAGTAAGGACCAAATGAGCTTGCTGGTGAGGGATATCTGGTGTCCTTCTTTTGGAACTGGCTAACACTCCTAAGAATAGCAAAAAAACCCCACAGCTTTAAAAATGTATCTGTTTCTATCTAACCTGTTGTATGTATTATGAACTTTTCCATCCTGCACCTCATTCTACAGAAACTTAGTTTTGGTTGCCTTCTCATTTTTAGAAAGCAACATGGTAATATCTGATCCATTTTTTAAATCTCTGAACATAAAAAAATATTCACCAAATGGTAGTAATAACAGTGAAATGTAATAATTTATACCGTAAGTTGATGGTTCGTAAATCTTATCCCATATTTATAAACTGAATATTGCTTCAACATTTGTAACTCACTGTGATCTCCTGAGGAATATGAGTAGTTGATATTTGCAGTAATTTGATTTATTAAATGGTTTACATGTCCAATGAATTCAGTAGATGAAAAAATTTATCCTAAGACAACTATTGAAGACACAATTCTCAGTGAAAATCAACTCTGAGATTGAAGGACTTTTAGTAAATCTCTGTAAAGATTGTTGAAATAGTTAATACTGATATATTAGACAAAGCTGAACAATGGCTGAGAATGAATCGTCAAGGCCTTTTATAAACATCTATCCAGCTCACATTTTAGGAAATTCATTGACTGTTATTTTTCTTCATTGACACTCTTCTAAATTAACACCTTGGCTTTTTATCTACCTGAGCTAAACTCTGGTGGATAGCAAGTTTTTCTGCCTATGTCACATCTCTAGAGCCACATTTCAGTGACAAATGAAGCTAGTTTTTCATACAGATCCTCTTTATTTCCATTCTACCTCAACATTGCACATACTCTTTTCTTCAAACACATTTAAAACAGTATATGGCAAAGAAAATAAATCCAGTTAAACAGTAATTTACTTTGAGAGGCAGCAGTTCTCAAAGAATCAACCTTTGCCATGCAAACCAGGTAAATGAACCGTCTTTGCTTGGTGATCCATGGTATCATATGGATATTGTTGGATACCATTGGTCTGTTGGTATTACTTGGCTTCAATCTGTAGAATCCCAGGCACACACAAATGCGGGTAGATTGCTTAGAATTAAAGAGTTGAGTGAAGCCCAGAAAACCAGCTGTCCCTGGGGCTGCATCAAAATGAGTGGCCAGCTTCTACTCCCCTTCATGAGACTCTACTGGAAGTACCATGCCCAGTTCTGGGGTGCCAAAGATAAGAAGGCCGTGGACTGGCTGGAGCAAATCCAGAGGAGGACCACAAAGATGATCAGAGGGCTAGAGCGCCTCTCCTATGAAGACAGGCTGGGGAAGCTGGGGTTGTTCAGCCTGGAGAAGAGAAAGCTTCAGAGAGAGAGACCTTATAGCAGCCTTCCAGTATCTGAAGGGGCTACAGAAAGGCTGGGGAGGGAATTTTTACAAGGGCTTCTAGTGATAGGACAAGGAATAATTGATTAAAACTTGAAGAGGGGAGATTTAGGTTAGGCAGTAGGAAGAAATTCTTTAGTGTGAGGGTGGTGAGACACTGGAACAGGTTGCTCAGGGAAGTTGTGGATGCCCCATCCCTGGAAATGTTCAAGGCCGCATTGGATGGGGCTTTGAGCAGCCTGGTCTAGTGGGAGGTGTCCCTGCCCATGGAAGCAGGGTTGAAATAAGATGATCTTTAGGGTTCTTCCAAACCAAATAATTCCTTGATTCTATAGGAACAATGTTCAAAAAACCCCACATGGCAGTAACACATTTACAGCTTCAGCAACTACACAAGAGATTTCACAAACACAAAGATAGATCTATTCTTTTTTTATTTTATTTAATATGTACCTTCAGGTCACTTCTAGGAAAATTAATGTGGAGGCATCTCTTGATGTTTCTGATAGTGAGACCGTAAAGTGAATAAATGAGGATTTTAGGCTTCACAGCCACAAATCTGTTATATCTGAAGAGCACTGTAATAAATTCTAAAACTTAAAGAAATAAAATAGTCCCATTTTTCTTCAAAGTATACTCATGTAGCAGGAAATAATAAAACAAAAAGAGCAGTGAGCTTCAATAACTTCAATACAGATTTGATCTCTACTGGTTCCTCAAGAAATTTAGAAGAAAAATGGCAGTGAGGAGCACACCATCATTTTTCCTCCTTAACATATTATTTATGGTTAGTTTTCTTAATCTAGGAGTCAAAATATTCTTCCCCTACAACGTGTTTTCTCTCTAACTACAGTAACCTTATATGACATATAAATGGCCTGAGAAAAAATGTTTTTCTTTTCCTCTCACCAGCCTGCCCACAAGCAGAATGAGCTGTTAGGCCCCAAAGGCAGGCAAAATGGATATGTATTCTGAATGCATCTCCAGCCAGATAACACCATGTTTTCCTTCAGATGTGCTAAGAAACCCTATTCCTCTCTTTCCCACTCAACCTGTTGTGTACAGTACAAAAGATTAAAAGAAAATATTTTCGTTTTCTTATTTTTTTAATATCTTTCCCTCCTTTAATACTGTTTTTTAAAATTACTACTGTAAATGAAGTGCAATAGTCTCACAATCTTCCCTAACAACTTTGTTACCACTGCTGTTAACAATATGTCAAAACAAAATTAACTTGACAAATTTTCAGTTTACATTGTCTGTAATTGACTTGCAATTGAAATGCAGACTAGCAGGTATCCAAATCCAGAATCCTATTGCCAGAATCACTGGCTTCATCAGAGATCTATGATTATTTGCAGCTGTAATATAAATTAAAAAGTGCTATAAGTGAAATTTTATTTCAAATTAAAACAGCCACTAGGACTCACTTTAGCACCAGGCAGAACTGTAGCCTCATTTTTCAGTTGTTTGTCCTTCTTTTTAGTGTCAAGAACTTTATTTCACTTGGGGAAAAAAAAATTCCCTTTCTGCCTCAGTCATGCATGCTGAGTTTGGTTTTTACGTTCATAGTCTGATAATCACAATACACTTAAGGTATATTTGCATGCTACTCTCATATTTCATACCAGTTTAAATATGTCTCTGCAACTAAGAATATGGATAAAAAGCTGTGAAATCCCCTCAGAGCCTGATTTTTACTGTGAGCCTATTCAAGTAGTTTAATGTTCTCTTGACTTCCATAAAAGTGTATATGTCTCTACATAAAATCTCTTAACTTTTAAAAAAACTGAGATTTAGTGCCTCAATAATACATTTTATTACAAATTGAGGAAATTAACTTTCTGTCTGACATTGTGACAGAACCCACCACACCCTATTGGAAAAGCTCAACCTGAGTGTAGATATTACTTTAACCTAGGATGCTTTTGCATTTTGCATTGCTTGGAAAAGAAATAGGTCATTTTATGAGAATACTACCTGCACAGATGTTGCCTACTACTTTATGTCCTTGTTGCCCCATCTTCTCTCTTGTACAAGGGCAAAAATAAAGTATGTCCAGATTTTTTTTAATAAGCCTGGATAAATCTTGTCCCAGGAGCTATCAAACAAGAGGTTAGTCACTGCACTTTCAGTAAGAAGCTGTCAGCAGCATTTTTTAATGCTGAATAGCTCAACCTCATTTAAATGCCATTTTAATCCAAACTATTTTCCATAATCTTATTGGATCACATGCCAGATGTTTCTTGCTCAAGCAACCAACTAATTCTATGCAGACAACAAACACTCAAATTCAGAAATAGGCAAGGCAGAGGCCGTTGCCTCATAAGCAGTTGTAGCCCAGAGGGCCAACTCCATCCTAGGCTATATCAAAAGAAATGTGGCCAGCAGAGTGAGAGAGGTGATTCTGCCCCTCTATTCTACCCTACCCTGGTGAGACCCCACCTGGAGTACTGTGTCCAGCTGTGAAGCCCCCAACACAAGAAAGATGTGAACCTGTTGGGGCCTGTCCAGAGGAGGGCAAGAAAATGATCCGAAGCTTTAAACTGGAAGAGGAGAGCTTTAGGTTAGACATTAGGAAGAAATTCTTTAGTGTGAGGGTGGTGAGACACTGGAACAGGTTTCCCAGAGGGGCTGTGGATGCCCCATCCCTGGAAGCGTTCAAGGTCAGGTTGGATGGGGCTTTGAGCAACTTGATCTCGCAGGAGATGTCCCTGCCCATGGAGGGGAATTGGAACTCAATGATCTTTAAGGTCCCTTCCAAATCTAACCATTCTATGATTCTAAAGCAAATATGTAACAAGCCAGTACTTACTGCTTTCAGTCACTGTGATGAGTTTTGGTTTTAATGATGTGTACATGATTAGAAGAAAACATTTGAACACCAATAAACTTTTTCAAGCTATTTATATCCCAGAGGTTTTCCAGGCAGAGAAATTAAAAGCTGAGTGGGTAATTCTTTTTCCCAGAAGTCACTTGCAGTCACTTGCTCTGTTATGAGATATACCTCATATTGCTGTTCCATAATTCAAAGTTATTGAATCATTATTATTTAAATGACACAATGCTAGTACCAGTAACATCAAAACAAGGTAGTAATCCCTGTCAAAAGAAATAGAATTTTAATTGGGTTTTGGCCTGGTTTCATAAGGGAAATATGTTTGTGCTATCTTACTGTCTATCAGCAAACCAGCCATAACAGTTTAAGTAATATTGGTCATATTCAGCCAAATTGTTCTTTCAAAGATTAGCAGTTAGGTGGAGGAAAGATGTTAAATAATCCAACGCAAGGCCAGCAAAGCTCAGTTATTACATGTTCTACCTGTCAAAAGCTGACCAGAGAATTGCTGGTGACAAGCTGGTGACAGAGCTCTAGAACAGCAAAACTGAGCTCTCTGTCATCCTGTTAGGGCATCTTAGAAGATCTGTGCAAAACAGAAGCTTGGAAAACTGGGGCACATCAGACATGCATCTGAAAAGAATGAAGTTTTTTCTAGTCCAGGAGTGACTTGATGATCTGGAAGGGTAAAAATACCAAAAATTTCTTCAGTTGAAGTAATCCTGGGTATTTAACATGTAGTTACACTTGAAAAGTTGCAAAAATCTTTGTTTTATGTTAGATTTTTTTTCAGACCTCTGAGCACAGGTAACTGAAGTGTTTTAGTAAGACTTACAACAGTTAGGCTAAAACAATACAAAGATACCTGCAGAATGGTTTAAATTCTTTTTTAAAGAGTTTTCTTAAGTGTTCATTTTAGATCAGAGAAAGACAATTGCTAAGTACAACTGTGGGAGAAAAATGTAATTTGATTCTTGCAGCTAATGCCTCAAATTGTTTGCTTTTCACTTCAAATGCATCTATTAAATAATTTGATGACTCAACGACACAACATGGTCTCTTTTCTCCATTCTAACTAAGAGACTTTTTACAATACAATTGCTAATGAAAAATTATTTTGTAAGTAATTCATGTTTTAGAAAAATCAGCTTTAAATAAAACTATTTCCCATACCTTGCAGTAGAAATTCCAGCAAATCTTATTCAGAATACTTTAGGCAAGCAACCATTTGGCATACAACAAATTTAGAACCATTGTGGTACTAGAAACATGTAGTAAAATGTATAGCAAGGACTTGCATGATGCCCTTAATTTTTTCCCACTAACGAAAGCAAACTTTCCATGATACTGTGCATCTGTCAATCTTGTTTGCATACACAGAACAGACAAAGTGTGCCAGGCAGATCTCCACTGTGTCAGCCTAAGCATGGAAAAGTCTTTGAATTTCGATGTATTTGAGTAGAAAGTAAATCTGGAAAAAGTTAGAATGATTAAGCAAAAGTCTCTTAGTTTAGGACAAGTGATTCCTGGAGAAACTTCTGGTCTGAGAAGAAAATACCTTTTGTTTTAAGAAAAATTCCTATACCCTGTTCTTTCTCTAGTTGAATTAGACTTGTTGGAAACACAGAATAATCAAGACTTGGAAGTGTTTCAACTCTTTTAAAGATTTTTGTAAGCCATTTTATATCATGGAAAGTCCCCAGCTAAAGACAAGAGCCCTAATGAGTGTGGGTGCTGTTGTCTTTCGATTTTATAGCTATTGAACCCAGAAGGATTCCATTTCTCTAATGCTGCATTCACTAGGCATTTGCAACTACATGTTGCTACTGGCTGAGTCCCTGTTTACGTCTTTCAGCTGGTAATATGATCCTGAGCTGATGCTAAGCACTTGTGTGCTTTTACCCACAGAGCAAGTCAATTATTTTCTTGGATCCTTGCAAGGCACATATGTTCTATTACAGTTTTGTGAGCTTACTTGCTATAAAACTTAATATGGAAAGTTTTGTGTATTAAAAATGTCATATATAAAATGTCCCTTAGGAGTGAAATTTGTATTGAGTATGTAGATGCTAGTACCAGATAGCTTTTGATTAGTATTTGTTTAATGTCAGATGACCTTTAAAGGTCCCTTCCAAGCCAAGCCATTTTATAATTCTGTGATAATGTGCCAGAAAGTTGGTTCAAAGTATAAGACACTTTCAAATTCTACTTTGTCAAGACTTAATCAGTTCTACTGCTCGTTAAGCATCTAGAGATAGAGACCAAGCTTGTGCAAGGTGCACATAGAACTCTGTTGGGCAGCAAGCAGAGACCCTAGTATCAGCATTAAAAAATAGATATAATTAGCAAAAAGTTTTGCAGAACTATCTATTCTGAAAAACTGAAACACAGACAGAGCAAGGCTGAGCTTCTACCAAAAATTTGCAATCAAATCATATAATACATTAAATTGGAGGGGGAGGGGAGGGCAGGGTGAGTGGTTTCTAGCAGTTTTCCGGTCCAGCCTCCAAGGTCCGGGTTCTAAAGTCACAGTTAACTGCAAAGCCAGCCACAAAGTTATATTCAACTGCAGCATTAGATTACATTGCTCAGGGCCTTGAGTTTTTAAGATGTCCAAGAATGGGGATTCCACAACTTCTCTGGCGCCTGTTTCAATGTTTTGCTACCTCAGAGTGAAAAAATTTAAAAATTTCTTCCTCTGCAATGAAGATTAAGGACTAAAACTAAGTCACTGTGCAAGTATTCTCTACATTCTTTGGATGTGGTTTTTATTCATAGCGGGAACTACCTTCGTCATAGAACTCTGTGCCCATGTTATGAAAAAGATGCCTTTTTTCCTATAAAAGTATAACCTTCTCTATACATATAAAGTGGAAAGAATGAAAAGATTTTCTGGAGGACATGACACTGCTAAAAAAACATATATTCTATGTAATAGAAGGAATATTTATTTCAATGGGTCCTTGAACTATTATTAACCTCCACTGTGTCTGGAAAACAATACTTGGTAAAATTTTCTAGGAACTTTCTGGAACTCAATCTACAGTACAACTAGTGGAAGGAATGATTCCTAAATTGCAGTTTGCTTTTATAAAGTTAATTATTCAACAATATACTTTCTGGTTTGTTGTCAGAAAACTGTATTAAAACACCTTCAGAAAAAAAAAATATCCAAGCACACTGAATAGGAACTTTTCAGATTTTTTATGGCCTTTGGAAAATGTGTGTATGCCTTTGAATAAAAATAGCTAATGAATGTATTCCACATTGCACATCAGAAAGATCAACAATATATTCTTAGGTCTATGTTAATGACTGTTGTGTCTGTTACTTCAAGTATCAGATAAAGAATGGCATACTTCTGACAATAATTAGCTTTTTTTTAATTGATTGATTAATTCATTGACTCATAAAGAGAACTGAAACTTTGAGTACTGTTTGGCACATTTTTATTACGAGGTGAGCGACATTTAACTTCTGAATTTAATATAGTTATTATTTCACAGAATCACAGAATCATTCTGGTTGGAAAACACCTTTAAGATCATGAAGTCCAATCATAACCTAATTCTACCAAGTCCAATGTTTAAACCCTGCTCCAAACACCACATCTACACATCTCTTAAACATCTCCATGGATGGAGACTTGTTACCATGATGACTATATTACTAGCTACAGTGAATGGTATCACTATAACACCAAGAAATATTTTATTTGGTAGAGTTGTTTCTAAAATATACACAAACTATCAAGCAATAAGACAGAGGAGAAGAGGTCTTCTTCCTGGCCAGCAGGAGGACAATACCAGTTCTGTCTCAGGAGAGGAAATGAGGCAAATCTGCTATTGGCAAACCAATGAAATGTGTGGTTCAGATGCTCTCTGTGGATGATCCTGCTGATAACACTGGCTGGAAGGAGGGAGAAGCCTGAGCTCAGATACTCTGTGTGCACGTGGCCATTGAGAGATCTGAAAGGGGAATGCTTGGACCACTGTCACAAAAATGATCTGTTGTTGGGCACAAAAGCTGCTGTCTGCCAGATAAGAGTAACAAATATTGAAGGGTAAATTATGCCTGACTTCAGACCTCTCTATTTATCTTACTTTAATTCAAAATATTTTCTAAAAAATAATGTGGATGCTACAATCTAGACAGGATTTGTCACAGCCACCAGCTGCAACAAAAAACCCTTCAGATGTGTCTCTCTTCCCTCAAACCTGGCTTGACACTGCATGTGTTCTCAGTTCAGGTCAGCATTCCCTACCTGTTAAACTCTAGTTTCCAAAGGATTCACTGAATTTCAGTACTAGGAATTTCATGGGAAATCAAGTGAATGTGATTTTCTTTTATTTTGATCAGCAAACAAAACAGGTTCAAGATTGCATATGAAATGAAACATTGAAAAGAAAATGACAGTTCTGAACATTTGATGTAATATTTTTTGTGTTTGTAATTTTGTATGTAACAACAAATAATAAGAAATAATAATTGTAAATTTACTAAAACTAAAAACCAGAATATTCCCCTTTAAGAAAAGTCATTATCAAGGATTCAGGTCTTGTTGAAGCAGATCCTAAAAAACATTTTTTTAGCTATTATTTTAATGAATTAAAAAATCAAACTTTCCAAACAGGGAAATATGACTATTCATGTCTCTTAAACTACACATGTCTGTTTTCTGTTTCCCAAAATAAATGAACTCTATATAAAACAGTGTGATTCAGAGTCTGGAGCAATTGACACATGAGGAAAGACTGAGAGAGCTGGAACTGTTCAGCTTGGAGAAGAGAAGGCGCAGGGGGGATCTTGTGGATGGATATAAATACGTGATGGGTGGAAAAGAAGGAAAGGGATCCAGACTCTCTTCATTGGTGTCCTGTGACAAGACAGGAGGCAATAGGTTCAAATAGAAACACAGAAGGTCATGTCTGAACATGAGAAAACACATTTTTACTTTGAGAATAATCAAGCACTAGTGTAGGTTGCCCAGAGCGGCTGTAGAGTCTTCATTCTTGGAGATACTAAAAAGCCACCTGGACGTGGTCCTGGGCAACTGGCTTTACTTGAGCAGGGGCCCTGCTTGAGTAGACATGTTGGAGAAGATGACCTCAGAAGCCCCTTCCAACCTCAACCATTCTGTGATTTTTTGATTCTATTTTTTTGTCCAGAAGCCTTTCACAAAGTAGGTCTTCCAGGAGAAACCACTATTCAAAACTTAATTGCTTTATCTGTGTTCTCTAATCTCATTTATAAAATGAGATAGATTAGCTTAATCCTACACATCAGTATCTTCAGCAACTCCAGAAATGCTTGCTTCATGTAATGAATAAATAGGCCACACTGACCAAAGCTCCTTTATGAACATTTATCCAGGCAACTGTTACCTCCACAGATTATCACAGTTTTCTATGGAGTCATTCTAGCATAACAATGCAAGAACATTTGATCTATGTGGGATGTAAAATGTAATTGCTCGCTCACTCAACCTTACTTTATTATATCTCCACTGTGTGGTTTGCAGTAGTTTCAATTTGTTTTAATGGCCAATTTAAAACCTTGGCTTCATCTCCCAGTACCATTTCCATTCACTTACAATGGTATGTTTCCTCCCAAAATATTGCTAGTCTTTTTAAAACACATACTTCAGTTGTAGGCCTTCCTTCTTTTGATAAAATACTCTGGAGATAGCAAACAAGGGCTCTTTCATCTAACACTTCCTCTTGCATGTCATTACCTGATGAAGTAATGTCCTTGTTGGGTTGAATCTCCTAGAGGGTGGATCCTTTTTCCTCTTTTTTTCTTTTTCTTTTTTTTTTTTTTTCTTGAGGGTTTGTTGGGTTCTTTTAAGAAAACTGTGGAAGTAGGAGGACGGATGGGTAATTCACACTGGAAAGTTGAATAGAGGAGACATGCTAGGGTATTAAATGGTGCAGTCAATGTACTTCTGTATAAATTGTTTGTTGATGTACCAAGAACACCATATAGACACATCTGACAAAACTGAAATAAATAGAACTGTAGGGATGCAAACAAAAGCAAGAAAATTTCACAGAAAAATTGATTTAAATAAAAATTATCCAATCAATAATCATCCATCTTGTGGAAATCTCCAAATGTTATACACACTAAATACAGCATTTAGAGTGTGTAATGATAATTTTTATCTCAGCATTGCATTAGAGTGCTGTATCTCCTCCATCACTGCCTCCTTATGCCAGTAAATTAAGTTATTCACATAGTCATGTGGCTTCTCTGAAAGACTAAGGACATTCTTCAAGTTGACTACACACTATTAATCATATTTCACATTTATACACTGGGTTTTGTGTTGTTCTTCTTTTTTCCTCTTTAAAATGCTTTATCAATATCAACCATGAATTCAGAGCAGACTAGAGATAACTGAGACAGAAGATTGACCTTTCACAATTATGTCTGGGCACTGAAATGACTTCTGAGTAACGATTATGCACTTAAAGAGTTTGGGTTTTATTTTAACTACTGGCAATTCAGTTCATATCAAGACATAAAAATGCAAATTTTCCTTATTTGTAAGCTTTTCAACCATCACTAGTAAAAGATCAATATTAACATTGATGCTAAAATACTTATTAATATCTTCCACAATATTAGGATAATAAACATGTGATAATTTACAGCAATAATTTTCCAAATTGTCTACAGAATATAAACTCAGAATGCACTTGGGAAACCAGATTTTCTAGAACCTGTGTTTTGCTGTCATGAACGTTTCCAGATACTATAGTCTCTGAGGTTACAGTCTTCATGCTTTAAGCAGTAATTTGTCACATTAATTTTGCCAGGGTAAAATTATAATAATGAATAAAGGTATTATACCTACTTGCCTCTTGTCCCATAATTCAACACCAAGCATGTGGCTTAAATATTGAAAAGCAAAACAGATACCATTATTACATTTTAATAGTGTTACTAGAGTGTTTTAATATAATATGGATAATATAATATATAATAGTGTTGTTTGGGTTTTTTTCTTATAGATCTTATAATCCACATGTAAGAATAGAGCGCCCCAGGAAAGTGGGCATGGCCTTCTCAAGATCACTGACTCACTGAATACAATGTCTTCTGCAAGGCTCTCAATATACCTCTATTTATCAATCAGTTCCTTATCTACTCCATAAAGCCAGTGTTTATTTAAATGCACAAGGGTAAACAACACTTCGCGATACACAGTGAAATGGGCTACTAAGATCACTATAACAGGGAACACTGTGCATGAGCATTGCACTCACATCCTCAGAGTACCACAGGCCAACTAACTTCTTCCTGCTCACAAACTTCAGTGTCAGAGCAGCAGTCCCTTTCCTCTGAAACTTTTCAGACCTTCTCTGCCCACAATTGTTTGTCTCCGCCTCTCACATGCCTCTTCAAACAACACCTCAATTCCTGCAAGTAGCTGTAAAGTGGGTATTCAGACGGTGAGCTGCCAGAGCAGACTTGACGAGATCACCTGAACATCAGTGAAGCAGATGCCATACACGTCATCATTTGCAGTGAGTCCAGCAGCATTTCACTGGAAGTTGGTTGAGTGAGAGCCTCTTTTACTGAATTGATTCCTTTGTCCTCAGTGATATCACAGCATGTTAAATTGCCTACAAAGTATCTTGTACATAAGTAAATCAGAGTGGAATGCTTGTTTATGCAGAATTATATTCATTTAGCAAAATGTCCAGTGGTGTAAAAAGGCTAAGTTTTCTTGTTTATTCAATGTGGGAAGCTATAACTGCTTTGACTGTTTTGATATCTGGAGAACAGTCATAAATTATGTCTAATCTGTCAAGCTAATATACTAGTGCAGAGAATTCTGTTACAAATAGAAGAGTAAAGGAGTTTTCTGTAAAGATAAGACTGAAAAAAAAAAAAAATCTGGGTTACATGCAATACTTTAATAGAAAATAGTTGAGGAACCTGAGATTAATTAGATGAGCTTACTGTGCTGCCTCCAGAGTCAGAACTCAGAGAGTAAGTAAGCCTGAGTTAGTTAGAAAGAAAACTTGGTATTCATTCAGTGCAAATGCTAGTGCTGACTGCTTTTCCATTCTTTGACTTTTTGCCAAGTCAAAAGTTTTCAAGATGGAATCTTAACAGGAAACACAATGAGTTTTGCATTTTCTTTGTCAACAAGTACAGAATCAGTTATGAATATAGCTTTTTTTTTTTTTTAAGTATTTCTTTCTCCTGTTTGAAATTCCTTATTAGGAAAAAACTTCTTTTAGGGATTACTTTGCCTGAATGCTCATTCTCCCCTAGAAATTTTAAATCTTAAAAGTCTGTGAATCCATGTTTCCCCTCATGTAAACATAGATATGACATTTACTTTTATATGAATTAATTTCAAAGGCAGCTAATTCAAATTTATGCAGTGACCTAATGATAATTACCTTCAACTGAAATGTGCATCTTGATACTTCAAACTGATCAAGTTCTCACTGAACTGATAATCCTGTTTTCCAAAATATATTAAAAGATCTTTAAAATACACACAGAAGGTTCCAAAGTTTATTCAGTTCTTTCTACCATCTTGAGCAATTAGTACACTTCCTTAGGCATACTAATTTCAAATGAAGGATTTTTTTCTCCAGTTTGCATGTGTTTTTCTTCAACATATTAATTTTCTGTTCTTTTCAAGTGTGAAAGAGCTGATGAATACAACTCAAAGATAGCTGATTCTTAGATGTCGGTTTTCCCTATTTACAAGTATTTGATTTGGGTGGTTTTTTTCATTTTCTCCTGGCCTTGTGATATTTATGGCTACATCTTAACAGTGTCCCTCACTGGCCCTCAGTCTTCATTGTCTACATTCCTACATAGCTGCTATAGTATCATTTATATAATATTTTTTTTCATCTGGCAGAAGTTGATAACCTGCACTTTCTCTACTAAATTATTAGCACAATATCAAAAAAATCAGGCACGAAAACTCCTGCACTGTCTTTTTTTTTTTTTTCTGAGTTATCTGTAGTAAAGACTTAGGACATAGTAATTTATCTTGTGAAGACCATTATGACACAATGTTGAACTTCAATATACTCTTCTAGCAAGTCTTCAAGGCAGTCTTATCTTAAAGGTTTGATGTATATTCTAGTAGCTTAAACTGTCATAGACCTAAGAGAATAGGCTAATTACATCAAAATTGCACAATGGGTTTGGTTTCTCTCATTTCTTTTAAGATAACAAATAAATCAACCAAAACCATGCAGCTGGACTGAGTCCTATAATAACTGCATTTCTGCAGTCTAAATTTTAAGTGTTCATAGTATTATAAAAATATTTCTCTAAAACTTTCTTGAAACATGCAGTTTGTGAACTTTCTGATTCAGTAATGCTCATCAGCATTGATAGTCATAAATCCTGTGAATATTCCCCTCTCTTTTCTCTCTCTCTCTGGAGCTGCCTATGAGAATTAACAAGTAGAGATATATTCACTTTCTTACCCTCATCTTTCCACCAGAACAGCTCCAAACCATATTCGGAACAAGAATGGAAGAAAACAAGCAAATATATTCCAAGAAACCCAGTGTGCAAGCTTTATTGGGAAAAATGTGGTATTTGAAAAAATAATTTTACAAGGTGAGTTGCAGTCTGTGTAAGTTCTGTGGTGTGTGTATATGTGTGATTTTCACCTTATTCTTTTCCCATACCACCCTCCCATAACTCCCCATTCCTATTGAAACCTGTCCAGAGATTCCCACTCTGCAATAAGGTGAAAAGACTTTTAATAATTTTGAGTGAACCAGGTCCCATCTGAACAATAGCACAATGCAGTCTTTAGTTCTCTAGGAGAAAAAGGTCTGTAAAACAAGCAAACAATACCTAACCATGCAGTCAACTATAGGAAAATCACAGATCCAAGCTGTTGGCCTTCACCTTGTTTATTATGGAAACTCATTTTAAGCAACAGCCGTTTCAAATTCTTTCATAAATATGAAGTTAAATATGACTGTGGTTATTTCCTGAAACAGATTCTATTTTATTAATGAGTATTTTCTATATGTTAAAAATACTTCAAATGTATGAAAGCTGCTTAAAGCTGTTTAGGAGAGTCAGCATAATGTTCAGCTATGGTCTCTGAAATAGCACTGAATACAACTGAAGCCTTTTCATATTGGTGTTTCAAGTAGTTCAGCATCACACATTGCTGATATCCACTGAAAGCAACAGTGTCACAGTTTAGGCCCAGCCAACAACAAAGAACCATGTGGTCACTCACTTACTCCTCCCCCCACTGTGGAATGGGAAGGAGAAAAAAATCCAGCTCGAGACAGGGAGGGTTCATCCACCAGTTATGGTCATAGGCAAAACAGGTTTAACTTGAGGAAAAAAAATCAATTTAAAATTGATTGTCACCAATCAAATCAGAACAGGACAAAGTGAAAACAAAACCAGATGTTAAACACCTACCTCCACCCCTCCCTTATTCCCAGACCAAAATTACTTTGCTCCCTATTTCTGTACCTCTTTTCCCCCAGTGGCACAGGAGAACAAGGAATGGGGTCTATAGTCAGTTTGCCACATGTTGTTTTCTGCCACTCATTCCTCCTCATGGGGGAGGACTCCTCACAGTCTTCCCCTGTTCCAACATGGAGTCCCTCCCATGGGATAGAGTTGTTCACAGACCCCTCCACCATGAGTCACTCCCACGAGGTGCAGTCCACCAAGAACAGACTTCTCCAGTGCAGGCTTCCCACAGAGTCACAGCCTGCTTCAGGAACAGTCACCTGCCCTGTGGTGGGGTCCTCCATGACTGCAGGTCCACATCTGCTCCAACATGATCCTTCAATGACTGCTCCTCCATGCACCTCTGTGAGCTGCAGGGGAGTCTCTGCTTAGCCACCTTCTCCCCCTCCCTCCTCACTGACCTCGGTATCTCTACTCAGGTGTTGCTCTTACCTCCCCTTTCCTCTCCCCTGCAGGTTTCATTTTCCCCTTCCTGAATATGTTAATTGCAGAGGTGCATCCACCATAGCTGATGGGTTTGGCCTTAGCCAGAGGCAGGTCTGGATTTTGGAGCCTGGGGGAACTTCCAGAAGCTTCTCACAGGAGCCACCCCCGTGGCCCTTGTCCTGCTACCAAAATGCTGCTACACTGACCCAAAACAAAGTGATAATTTTTCCAGCATAGACTGGAGTTCAAATGACCACTCTGCACAAAACATCAAGCCAGATTCCAAGGGACATACATTAAGCTATTCCGTACCACTTGTTCATTTATTTTAAGCAGGCATCACCCTTGAAATGGAGACTTAAAACTGATGGTGTAATAAGTCTCTCTTACCCTCATCACTTCCATTTTAAAGATAATTCTCAAGTAACCACTAAAGGAGGAAAAAAATCAGCAGCTGAGTTAGGGGGATAGGAACATTGTGTTCATTTTTACAACTGTCTTGTGTTGAAATAAAAAATCTATCCAAGAAAGATGGAAATAATCAAAGCTAATTTTCTTTTATACTATCTACAATGTGTTTGTATCATTGTAATTTTGAAAAAAATTAACTCTCATCTGACTAAGTTGCACTTCCAAGCTTGCTTTCTTTCAGGATCACAGTGTTTACCTTACATTTAAAACTGCTAAGTGACCTTTATTCTTATTGAGGGTGCTTTTTGCACAGCTGACTTCCTTATAGTCCTTGACTGGAGATGATGGTCAGATCCCTCAGTTCCATAAAACTCTAATCCTCTTTTAAAACCAGGGATATAAGCAGGTTATTATATTTATTGCTACCATTCTACTCCTGAAAAAGATTTTATTGCTTTCAGGAATGTCACCATTTGACTCAGGTTCGACAACAATGCTCTTGATCCTCTCCCACTCCCACCCAAGCAGGGAAGGAGAGAGAGAAAAAGAGAGAGACTTTGCTGGACTGAAAACTAAACTACACAGCTTTAATTAAACACCAATGATAAAATAAAATATATACAATTACATACAAATATGTTCAGGTATGTGCAAAAGCCTCTTGTCTCCCTACATCCCCAGCAACTCCCACAGCATCTCCTGAGCTGCCAACAGTCCCGAAAAGTTCCAGACTGCTGCTGGAGAAAGCACAGAGTGATGAGGGTCAGGAGAGCTCGAGCCTGGGGGTCGACGGTGATGGGATGGATGGAGTCCTTCCCAGATGCCGGCCATGGACGGAAGAGAAGGGAAGAAGAAGCAGGAAGGAAGTTGTCTTCTGTGATCTCTGATCTTCCTCTGAGCTTACATAGATATATGGAATGGAATATCTCTGGGCAATTTTACTGTCTGTCTAATTCAGCCTCCTATGGGAGGGTCGGAGTTCTCCCTGTAGTGTTTGAGCCGGCAGAGTAAAGGTGCGACCTTGAAGACCCAGCAGTTAGAAAAACATTCCATCGTTATCAGTGTGAGTTGGAATGCTCTGCTACTAGTTAAAAGAAAGCTTACTGAAGGAAAAAAACAATCAGTAAAAGGAAAATTGGCTTAATCCTGGCTCAAAACAGGACTAGGAAGATGTAGCTAAACATATTAATGTCTTCAGACAACATAACAAAAGATTCAGGTTGGAAAAATTAGACATTCCAGCAGCCCCGGAGGACAGTAGAGTCAAGATTTTGGAAGGGCATGAGTGATGATAAAGTGTTTGATCTGGAAAGCATTGCACAGAAGCCAGGCTCACATTACTGCTGTGATAGGCAGAGCATACCACTCATATCAGAGGCTTAAATTAATTTCTCACACACTTTCTGAATACATATCCTTGTCCCCTAGGGATAGGCTGCAATTCCAGGTTTCTGACTACTTTCCATAGCTTCTCATTCCCATTCTCATTTACTCTGCCTGAGCAATAACCTGCTCTCTTTTCCTTCGCTGCCCTTCCTTTCCTTACTATGGGCTTTGTGCACTTTCCAGAACCAACTCCTTGTCACTATTTCATGTACTTTGCCTGTGTGAGGATCTCTGGCTGCCTTCTCCTACTCTTACTCTCTTCTCAGTCCACATACCAGCAGTTTTGTGTGTGTCCTGTTGTGTCTTTCCCTTTTATTATTATTTATTACCTTGATGATACTGAGTTGATATTTGCTTCCATTATGAACGTCCATATGCATGAGGAAATATGTGTCTTTGGTAGTAATTTGCCTCTACCTGTCTGCATTCATTCCTCTTATATGCTGGGAGTGCTATGACACTTAGATATTCTTCATGCCCTTCTTTCTGCCAGGGAAATAATTTAGGCTAACAATTTCTTCTGCTTGAAGGATGCATAAAGGCAGTTTCATTATGCTTGCAGATGGTATCAAACATCATAAATCACCTCTTCTGGCTGAAGCCTATTACAAAGTTGACTGAAATTATGAGTTCCTTTCCGTTTTCTGCAGCAAACTACCAGCATCCATGGTTTCTCCTCATATTTTTGAAGTCATTTAACATATATGTTCTTAGATACATTTTTTCATGCTAATAACAAGAATAGCAGGTAAATGATACCAAGTCTACTGTACGGCCTCCCAGTTTCAACCATTTAGAATTAAACTACTATATTTGATGCTGCAATCTTTTTTTTTTTACTGTAACATTATTCATTTTGCAATATTATTCTGGCAAATAAAAGTTTTAACAGTTGCCAATCTTATTCTTTCAATGTGCAAAGTAATTACTATTGATTTCTTATTTGAAGAGTGCTACCAGTGTAGAGCTAATTTCCTTTAGGCTAGTAAATTGCTGCTAACAAACGTAAGGATATAAAACCACCAGCAAAGAATCCAGGAATTAATCTACTGTGCATAAGCCTTCAGCAAAGTAGTACTTGAAATTAAGAAGACCTTTCAATAGGAGATAAAATCAATATCGGGTTATATTCCTTCTCCTGATCTCTATTCTTTTCTCAGGTTTGTTTTTAATGTCCGAGATTCTTCACAAATACAACTTCTCTAATACCTTCTATATGTATACTAAGCTTTTCAAGTTTTTCCCTGAAAGTGAGTTTTTCAGTTTCACCAGTCATCCTGCTGCTTTCTCTGAGATTTCCTCCCTCTTGCATTCTTAAGATACTATGACATTACTTACTTTAAAAATGACTAAAGATTTCAGGTGGGTGTTATTCTGAAGAGGAAGCAGACTATGTCTTACATCACAAAGTAGCTCAGTGGCTCATTCCCTCTAAAATAAACATTGCAAAGGCAGAAATATAGTTGATAACTACTTTTCTTTTGTCTATCACTACTATTTAGTAGGAGAGCTTCCCTTGTTCATGAGCTGAAATAGTTATGGATGAAGATTTTTTTTTTCCCTTTTTTTTCCTTCAAAATAAAAAAGATAAAATGTAAGATAAGTAGAATACAAAATTCTGAGAAATTCCTTACTATGAAACACCTATTTGGTGTTGATCAATATTTTCTTAATTCATAAAATTCCTTGCAGCTTTTTAAGCCTCACACATCACAAAAAGAATAAGCTGCTGGTCTTTTAGCACCTTACAATCACTTAAACTTTTGCATGACAATTCAAGTGGGAGTTTAAAGCTTTAGAGAATCTATAATGCAGTAAATAACGACTGTCAATATTTACGAAAATATCTTTTCCTAAGTATATGGCTGACATCTTTGAATCTCTGCTTCTGCTGCAATGGCTTCTGTGAGAAAGACCATTATAAAATACAAATTATTTTCAAAATAACTGAAAAATTGCTCAGGAAATGCATTTATTTATACAAGTAAAGCAATAACAACAGCCAAATTTCCTAAAATTACTTGTATTAATATTTGCATATGTTCTGATTTAGTTAGGTGGGTTTTTTGGTAGCAGGGGAAGGGCCCCAGGAGTTGCTCCTGTCAGAAGCTGAGAAGCTCCTCCTGTTCCAGACTCAGCCGAGGAGCCACTAGAGGAACAATATATGCACCTCAGTAATTAACATGTGCAGGAATCAACATAACACCTGAACAGAGAAACACTTAGGGGAGAAGAGCTGTGCTGGAGAAGTGTAGTGGTGCTGGTGGTTGGTGACAAAGAAGAGGAAGAAAGTGCCTAAGCAGAAATTTCCCTGCAACCCATGGCAAGATGGCAGCTGTCTCCCTGCTCTCATGGAGGAATGCGGTGGAATATTCCCTGAAGGCACCAGGAGGAGTGAACTTGGCCACTGGACTTGGATTTTGTGGCCAGTGGATTTGCTGCCTGTGGACTCTGCGCAGCTTTGGAAGACCCCAATGCCAGCGGAGGTGGCTATTCCCAAAGCACGCATGACTCTGTGAAAAGCCCAGGCTGGAGCAGCTCCTGGCCTCTTGGAAAGGACTCATGAAGAAGAGGTTTGTGGAGGACTCTCTCCCATGGGAGGAACCCCATGGGGAAGCAGGGACGGACTGTAAGGAATCCTTCCTGAGGAGGATGGCACAGCAAGCACCACCAGCCTGTGAACTGTCTCTAAACCCCATCCCCTTTTCCCTTGTGCCACTGGGGGGAAGGAGGGAGAGAACCCAGGAACAAAGTAATTTGGGCCTGGGAAGAAGGGAGGGTGGGGGTAACACATGCAAGCTCTGCTCTTTGTGTTGTCTGTGTCCCGTGTGTGTTTGATTAGTGTGAAAATAGATTATTATTTTTTCCCCAAGTTGAGTCTGTTTTGCCCAGGACCTTAATTGTTGAAGATTGTCCTTGTCCTTTGTCTCAACCCATGAGCTTTGTCCTCCTCATCCCAGAGTGTGTGTGGGGGGAGCTGAGTGAGCTACCCCGAGGCTGTTCCTTTTGTTGTCGTGTTGGACCCAAATAGAATAATAGTTTGATGAATGTCCACAAGAATATACTGTGTCTCTTTCTATTAATTAATTGACATTACTGCTTTAATGGCATACTCCCTTAAGATTACTCATTTGAGTAGTGTTGATGAGTGCCATTTACAGCTAGTTGTGGTCATAACAATAAAAGTGCAAAATGCTTTTAGGTGAGCTTAGTGTTTCTTATAGAGATTAATATTATACTCTAAAAGTATTATGTATTTTATTAGGCAAGATAATCACCTGAGTCACTATGAAATGCTAAGATCTCTACACCTTTTTCCCCTCAAAAGCCTGGAGTGTTTTTCAGCTGTATCTGAGGATTAAGGACTGTATTCCTGCTGCTTCAAGGAAATGAAAAAGGGATTTACAGTTCTTCTGTTACTGTTGTAACACAGGTGGATTTCTGTCCTAAGTAATGATGTTAGAAAGAATAATGTAGTCTGGGTGTGGATACTCTTTCATGTCTATATATTATCTTAGTTATGACTGTGATAGAAGAATAGATATTAACACACAGTTTTTTTTATTGGTACTCACTATAATTTAATTTAACATTGCACAAGTAATTTGATCAAAAATCCTTTTATTTCTTAAAAATATTCTAGTTGCTATACCTGCTTCTGGATTTAATGTCTGTGATTTATTCCAGGTTCCCACTGAAATGAGGGTAATGGTGATTATGAAATTTTGAACAATATGTGAGCAAAATATAAAACTTGTTAACATGAAATACAGTAATATGCACACCAAAAAAAAAAACATGAACATGAAAGTTATTCATCTCTTGTATCCAATTAATTACCTCCATACTAGGCAGGACACTGAACTGGAACAAAATGCATATTTTTCAGGTCTTATTGTACAAGTTTAACAAAAAAAAGCAGTAAATTTTCCAGAGATGCAATTTAGGTGGTTTGTATCTTCAGTGCAAACCTCTGTGAATCCTAGCTTGAGTGTCACTTGACAAACAACATTTACAAAGAAATTTTGAAGATCCCCAGCAGCAGGTTCAAAAGCAAAGAATTAAGGCACTTCATTCTTAGGAATTCTTGAAAACATGGGGTTTGACATGATCATGCAGCAGTCTTCACCATTTGTGAAGATGAAGTAGTCAATTATTACCAACAATAAATCAGTCTTGTTTTTCACTAGTAATGACCTATATTAATTTTTCAATTGTTCTCTTTTGCTCACCAGCTGACTCATGGCCTACAAGATAAGTAATGACTGATACACTGTAAAGGTATAGCATAACCTAATAAAGACCCAAATTAACCTGGAATGATCCTATTAGTATTCCAGATGCAACATTACTTGTAATATTAGGCAGCAGAGCATTAAAACAAGTAAATGGTCTAACAGTTCCTGTCGGAAAGCTATTCACTATTCAGGTTTCAATGGACGAAACAAATAAATATTTAAATATTTTCCTTCAACAAGAAATTAATACTAATCTAAATTTTCAAAGTCCTAGGGGAGTTAGGACTCTTCTAGTCACTGAATTTTGCAGGAAGTTGCAAACTCTACTTTTATATGGGTGACTCAATTAGAATCCCTCAAAAACCTAGACTGTATTTTTCATGAAGATTTTGACTGCTTGGTTGCTATCTATTTGCATACAGACTTTTATGATGTAGGAGATCATTTTATGTAAAAAGTTAGTTGCCTATATTGTAGATATCATTTAGCTTTGGAACATTTTAAAGCACAGTCAGACATTTCAAGTTGCCATTCCTGTCTGTCACATAGGGGTTTTTTTACAGTCTGCATGGAGTATCTTTGATGTGCTCTGTTGTAAAACACTGACGTGTTATTTGAGATGCATTTTGATAACAGCAGGTGTTTTCTTTCAATTTTCAGTGGTTGTGTCATCAGCACTGTAGATTTCCCAAAAGCAATAACTTTGTGAATACTGCAGTAAAATCAGAGCAGCTGAAATACTTAAGGACTCCTCATTAGCCTCAGATGTATAATCCAGTTACCACAACTCAGAGAGTTACTGTGTCCCCTGGAGGAAGGTGACATACTGCATGCCCTCCATTCCACCACTGCAGATGCAGGGTTACCATTTTCCTCTAAACTTCTTTGACTAAGATTTATGTCTTCATATGTATTGCAGGTCAACCTATGCTACTGATCTAGCAGAGCTCAGCTGAACTGAGACCTATCTGAGGTCTCTGTATCTGAGACCTAACTCAACTCAGCATGGTTGCAACTCTATAATGAGTGCTAGCAGTAATGTCAATGCTTTCAGGCAGGTAATGTGTAGGGACATGTAGAATTTATGTTCTGGGGACTATGGACCTTCCATAGTGGTCTGTGGTGGTAGAAGACTGAATTTAGTGGTCCCATGTTTCATTCTAATCTTAGGTCCCTATCAATATGATAGCAAGTTTTTATCTTTTTATTTCATGAGCTGCAAAATACCTAGCTTAGTGACATTCACAAGTATAAAAGATGTATAAATAGGAAAAGACATTTCAATCATGTGTCCCAAATCCAAAGAGAAACAGTTACATGCACACTGGACAGAATGAGTCTATCAGGGAGCAGAGATGATGCAGCAGTCCTACTTATGAACAGATTGATCAAAGTATATGTGGAAAACGAAGCAGCTGGTGTGAACTAAGAGTTATACATCTACCTGTCGGCATAAATAGTTTATCTGCTGCTATATCCTACAATTATACAAACAAAAATCCTTTCTTTTTCTTTTTCTTTTTTCCTTCTAGGCTGTAAGCTTCAAATCTATTGCATCCATATACTCAAAAGTTGTGGTGAGAGAAAGGGTGTGTCTATAGGAATGAAAAGCATATTTTGGGAGTTATATGATAGTAATACTCCCTAGCTGCTAAATCAGGCAGTAAGGAAGAAAAAAGTCTGTCCTTCAACTTTGAAAGAAGTAGTTCGAGACCAGAACATTTTAGATCAGTATTTGCAAGCAGATGCAATTACTTGTACATGATAGAGAATGCTCACCATTCAATGACAGGAAAACATTAAGTCTGGCAAATCTCTGACACTTTAACGTTTTCTGTCCGACCTGCTTTCCAAAATAGAATGAAGCTGAATTTAAAAGTCCTGTTTGGAAACAGATATAACATTTTGCAGTTCTGAAATGGCTCATGGTCTTGGAAAATAGTGACAAGATTAGCATGAAGGTGGGTATTATGATGACAGACTTACTAAGACATGCAAAGAACAGTGCCATAGCCACACACAGCTTGGGTTAAACTGCCGAACTGTGTATCCAATATGCAAAAAAAAGCAGTGTAATGCTTCTGAGCACTCATTTTGCATTGAGAACAAGTATTTGAGAACTCATTCAAGGAGTCAATGCAATACACCTTGGTGGTAGAGTCCCATATATAAAGCTGAAGGCTTTGACAGTTACTAATTATGTCTTCCAAAACAAGTTATAAAACTGATGATTCTTTACTGCACAGAAACCAGTGTACTGTATGGTCAGGAGGGCAGAATATGTTATGATGCTCAACCAGTCAAAAACAACTAGCACATCATGTAAGTGGAGAAAGCATGTACGTAATTTACATTTTGTTTTGCCCCTGAGATAAAATGAAGCCCTTCAGAGACAAAACCATGAGCTCTGTATCTTGTTCGGAAGTGCTGAGGCTTGAGAATTGGAGGAGGAAAAAGTAATAATCTGCTGGATGAGCAGAGAAAGGCACTGAAAAATTTTGAATATGTAAGGGAAGTTTCCAGCTTTTCCAGTATTTTTTCAGTCACCACAAAAGTCTACGTCTTTAGTAGCTACTGTTACATAAAGAAGAAGAATACAGTTCACATATGCAGTCTTCAGGAACTTTGAGACCATATATTCAATATCTTACAGAATCACAGAATTGTTTTGATTAGAAGGCGTTTCTACAGAACATCTAGTCCAACCTAAGCAGTTCCAGCTATAGCAGATTGCTCAGGGCTCTATCCACTTGGATTTTGAACATCTCCAAGCATGCACTTGCCATAAACTCTGACTTTTCTAACCTCATCAGTGCATGCTCAGATCTTGTGTCCATCATCCTCCTCAGCCACCAGCCCCTACTTCCTCCACTGTGTCCTGGGTTGAGCCAGGATTAAGCCATTTTACTGATTTTACTGATTATTTTTTTTCTTCAGTAAGCTTTCTTTTAACTAGTAGCAGAGCATTCCAACTCACACTGATAACGATGGAATGTTTTTCTAACTGCTGGGTCTTCGAGGTCACACCTTTACTCTGCCGGCTCAAACACTACAGGGAGAACTCCGACCCTCCCATAGGAGGCTGAATTAGACAGCAAAATTGCCCAGAGATATTCCATTCCATATATCTATGTAAGCTCAGAGGAAGATCAGAGATCACAGAAGACAACTTCCTTCCTGCTTCTTCTTCCCTTCTCTTCCATCCATGGCTGGCATCTGGGAAGGACTCCATCCATCCCATCACCGTCGACCCCCAGGCTCGAGCTCTCCTGACCCTCATCACTCTGTGCTTTCTCCAGCAGCAGTCTGGAACTTTTCGGGACTGTTGGCAGCTCAGGAGATGCTGTGGGAGTTGCTGGGGATGTAGGGAGACAAGAGGCTTTTGCACATACCTGAACATATTTGTATGTAATTGTATATATTTTATTTTATCATTGGTGTTTAATTAAAGCTGTGTAGTTTAGTTTTCAGTCCAGCAAAGTCTCTCTCTTTTTCTCTCTCTCCTTCCCTGCTTGGGTGGGAGTGGGAGAGGATCAAGAGCATTGTTGTCGAACCTGAGTCAAACGGTGACACACTGGTACAATTTCTACGGTTGCATTTAGTCAGGAGCAACCCCTTCCACCTTTGCTTCCATTCCTGCACATGGGGACAGACCACATGAGGATAACCACCAGCACTCTTGGACCTCTCTTCTCTCCAGAGGTGTATCTCATGGGATTCTCCCAAGCAAGTACAGGCTTATACCAATCTTTGCTTTGCTCTGCCAGCAGATATCATAGTGGTTCAAGTCCCCTTTAAGCATCAGGAATTCAAATGTAAGGCTTCTCCAGTTGCCTAAAGCAGGCCTCATCAAATTCTTCTTGATCAGAGTGTCTCTATCAGACACCCACCATAATTTTATCTATGTTCATCTACACTCTCTTTCTAACCTATAAAATCTAAGGTGGTTCATTATCCAAAAGAAAGCTCCACATAGAACTTGCTGCTCTCACATAAAGGGCAACCCTCCTTCCTCTGGTCTGTCCTTCCTAAAAAGCCTGAATCTATCTACTGAATCTCTCAATTTCTGTGACCTACCCAACCACCTCTCTCCCACTCATGTGCTCACTGTGAGATCCACTCAGATCACAGCACTGTAGCTGCATACAGATCGCTAATTTCTCCTCTTTGTTTTCCATGCCTAAATATTGCAATGGAACATTTGTCAACACAGAAATGATCCCAGGGTCATAGAGTAGAAGTTATAGTGAGAGCAAACACTGCTGAACCTAGTTTCATTAGTGAACCAGTAAAAATCACAGAATGGTTGGAATTCAGGAAATTAAGACATTAGTTTGCCTTTTTTTTTTTTTTTTCTGTATGTTTTGATGTTTGTAGAAACGGACTGGGGTCCAATCTATTAACCTCAACAAATGGACTAAAAAAATAGCAACTCACTAAGACAAGCGACCAAGTTTAAAAAAGGAAATTACATTTTTCAGCTGACATTTTTCAAGAAATGTGTTTCATTTATGTCTTAAAACAGAAGAATTGGCAATTTAATTGTTACACATTAGTTAAAAGCATTTTAGGGTGTCATCTGATGTCAGCATTTCAAGGAAAAGTGATAGAGATTTTTTTTTCTCTCCATGACAAATGTAATCACACAATATGATACTTGGGAAAGAACTTTCTTTCAGCTCCCTTTCTCCAAATCAAAATAAGAGAAAAATGGCTCCTTTGTATTTTTATTCCAGAGAAAATGACAATTCAGAAATTCTGTATCTTTCTTAGAGATCTACAATGAGACGTGTTCAAAAATATGTTTCGTTCCTGGTATGTGAGTGTTGATCGGCAGGTCAAGGCCACTGTGACCTGCCAAAGCTGTGGAGGCACTTTTTAGAAAGGCATGTAGTGATAGGACAAGAGGTAATGAATTAAAATTTAAAGAGGGTATATTTAGTTAGACATTAGGAATAAATTCTTTTGTGTGAGGGTGGTGAGTCACTGGTACAGGTTAGTCAGGAAAGTTGTGGATGCCCCATCCTTGGAAGTGTTATAGGCTAGGTTGGATGGGGCTTTGAGCAACCTGGTCTAGTGGGAGGTGTCCCTGCCCATGCAGGAGAGTTGGATCTAGATCGTCTTTGAAGGTGCTTTCCAACCCAAACTATTCTATGATCCTATGTACCTGTTGTTTGTATTGTTATATATGTATTATTAAATGAAAAAATCTTATAAGTGTGAGGCTAAAACCTCATCACATCAGATTATTCATGATCCACAGTTATGATCCACATTCTGATTCTGTCACCTCTAACATTTCCTTCTACACAAGGCCAAAAACAGTGCCTTGACTAAAGGGAAACCTCTTTGTTGTCATAATCAAGCACCTTTGTGTTTGATCATACTTATTTCTTACTGTGCTTTGAAAATCTAATTATTTCACTGGAAATGTTGCTTAGAGCTCAATTAACTTTTTTTTTTTTCTAATTCTTCTGATCAAATAATCTATCATTAAACCATCCCTTATCAGTGTCCTTCACAAATCGTAGCTTTTGTTGCTTGCCAAGTACTTTCTCATAGATGTAGCATCACTTCAATAACTGTAGTTAAAGCTGGGGGGAGGTTGAACCTTCAAAACCCAACTACTTTGTGTGCTACATACAACATAGCAAATGTTTGCATTTTAATTTAAATGCAAATGAAATATGCATAGTAAATTTAAAAGCTAAATCTCTTGATTTACAAGCATTCATTTCTGCATTAAAATATCACCACAAAAGACAGAGAGAGATGAAGTTTCTTTAAATGAACTGGACAGATATTGGAGTAATTTTCTCAAATGGTGAGTTCTTTCATTACCACAGGTGATAAAATCATCAGGTTCTTTCAGATACTGTACTTACTTCATGCACACAAATGAAAAGCATATTCCTCATTTGGATGCTTTGTGCCTCTTCAGATAATGACAGCATTGTGAAACCAATTCACTCTATGAGATGGATACAAAATTTAGTGCTATTTACTGTAGTAACCTAGGGCTGCCAACTTCAAAATAGCTCTGATTGGTTTAGTTCATGTCTGAATAAAAACTATATGAATGTTTTATGGAAGTGTATGCAAAATATTTCTTTTATTATAACTGCTAAAAATGAGGTTTTGAAAATATCTTTACGCTCTCCTAAAGTTCATACACTCAGAGAACACTTTACAGAAATTTTTCTAGCATATTTTAATGCCCTTCATGTAGAGAAGCCATGGCAATCTGATTTTCACAATTTTATTACCAACTTATTTGTTATATAGGAGCTAGAACAAAATTAAGCATGTTTTCCCATCATCTTTACACTTCATATGCTGCTGGTTAGAGTGGAAAAACGTGAGACAAGAACATTTCTCTTCCATACTTGCCCTTTGTGCTGACTGGGATTGAATCAGGGGTATTATATCCTCCATCAAAAGCAGGAGGTTTAGTGTTTGACTCTTTGCTCCATAAAATACTAGAACAATCTCTGGATTTTAGACATGCAAAAGCAAAGTTTCTACCTATTACAGAAAGACTAGTGCATTTCATACCCAGTTTTTTACTGAAGGTTTCTTCTACCTATATTTGGTTTTCACTGAAACAGGATGGCTTTTCATCTAAGTTTATTCTTGATTTTCTGATAATGAACTCCAGATTATGTCAATGCTCATCACTGCTATAGAGTTGTTCACAACTGTAATATTTAGAAACCAAAAATACCTCAGTTGTCATCTACTTTGTGTCCCTTTCACTGTAGGATTGTATCCTATATGGACATTTGACAAATGCTGTTCAGCAAAAGTTATCATGCAAAACCAATAATAGTTAAGAATCTGGTACCATTTTGATATAAAATTAGATTCTTCTGAAGAGGTCATTCCCACTCATGGATATAGCTGTTAGGTGTACAATAACTGGCAACCAGTCACAAGTGGGGTCTCCCAGGGATTGATATTTGGCCCAATGCTGTTTAAGATCTTCATAAGTGACCAGGATGTTGGAATCAAGAGCACCCTGATGAAGTTTGCTAACAGCACCAAGAGGACTGGAGAAGCTGACACTCCAGAAAGGAGAACCACCCTCCAGGATGACCTAGACAGGCAAGAGGAGTGGGCTAGCAGGAACCTTATGAAGTTCCGTGGGGAGCTCTTGCACCTGGGAACACATAACCCAGGAGTGCAGTTCAAACTGGGATCCACCTGGCTGGACAGCAGCCCCGTGGAAAGGGACCTTGGGGTCTCGATGGATAACAGGCTCAAAATGAGTGAACAGTGTGGTGCAGCAGCAAAGAAAGCAGGCAGGATGCTGGGAAGATCAACAAGGGCGTCACCAACAGAGATAAAGAAGTCATCATCCTGCTCTACTTGGCACTTGTCAGACCACACCTGGAGTATTGTGTTCAGTTTTGGTCCCGGTTCTACAAAAAGGATACGGACAGGCTGGAGAGGGTCCAGAGAAGGGCCACAAGGATTATCAGAGGACTGGAGGACCTGTCATATGAGGAGAGGCTGAAAAAACTGGATTTGTTCAGCCTTGAGAAGAGCAGGCTTAGGGGCGACCTCAATACAATGTTCCAGTACTTCAAGGGTGGCTACCAAGAAGATGGAGACTCCCTGTTTACAAGGAGTCACATGGAAAATGCAAGGGGTAATGGGCACAAGTTATTTCTGGGGAGATTCCTATTGGACACAAGAGGTACCTTTTTCACCATGAGGATAGTCTAACATTGGAATAATCTCCTAAAGGAAGCAGTAGGTTCCCCCACGTTGGGCAGTTTTAAGTGTCAGCCTGACAGGGTGCTGAGCCATCTCATATAAAGTATAGTATTACCTAGAAAGGTTGGACCAGATGATCCTCGAGGTCCCTTCCAGCCTAGCATTCCATGATTCTGTGATTCTATGGGTAAATCAATTAATTTGGTAATTTCTTTCAAACACCCATCATTGTATCATTGATTTTCATATATTTAACTCTTTACATCCCACTCACCTGAGTTATTGGAGCCTTCAGACTCCCCTTTACATACATATGACCTGTGAGGAGTTGTTAGAGGATTACCTATTGGAGCTAGCAGAACTTGCTGGGCTGCCTAACCTAAGCCAAGCAGTTTTGATTAACACTCCTCACACAACAAACTTTTTGTTACAAGTAATATTTTTTTTCAGGTTCCAGAACATGGTAGCTTTTTGTGACCGAATCCAGGAACTTTGGAATGACTACATATCATGGAGCCTAGCAGTTTTTGAACGTACACTGGAAGACAGCTCTGAAACAGAGAATCCAGTAATGTTGTTTATCCTAGCCCCCAGTCCCAAAGTTTGCAGTTTCCTTAGTGTGGAATTGGGACCTATAGCTTTAACATTCCAGTCTTGGGAAATGTAGAAACTCTCTCTGGGTCAAAGGTCTGAAATTTCTGAATGCCTATAGTTTCTGCACTCCCACAGTGGCTGAACAGGAAGCATAAAGAGTTAAGCAAAAAGGCTCTGAGGCTGGAATCTAAACCACAGCATTTCAGAGCAATTCTTATTCATTTAAAATCTTGGCTTTTTCAGATTTTTAAATTTATTTATTTATTTGCATTAATTACTTCAGGTTTACTTCACACCTCCCCCGAATCCCAACCATGTATGTAAATATTTTGCAAAATTTTGGAATCTCCTACAGAAGAAAATTAATTTTAATAATCTTCAGTTTGAGAGTTAATTGGATATGGAAAATAAAAATGATGTTGTGTGGTAAATCACTAAAGTGACTGCTTATTCCTAAATGTTGATATTTAAATATGGAGCTGGTGGCAACTGATATTTTAGGTAACTAGAAGAACTTGAATCTGGGTTTTTTTTCTGGAAGCTTAGTAGAGCTTTTCCCAGATGGCTTTTGAAATGAAAATTGGAAGTTGGGTTGTGTATTCATCTTGTGTTACTGATATTCACACGATGTGGTTGAATTCATCTGCACCTTTAATATACACAATTATACTGTAGGTTTGAACTGTTACATCTAAACAGTGAAGATGAAAGATTGCATAGAGACCTTTCTGTATCAGCAAAGCAAATCAATATAAAGTACAGATCAAAGTATCATTTTAGCCTTCATTCAGCTCCTAAGTTCATTAATTTCTCCTCTTAATACTACCTACTGGTTAAATATGGAGAAATGCAGGACAACCATGCTGATAAACGGAAATGTGCTGTGTATCCAAGCACCTTATTGATTGATAATCTTGGTGATGGCAATCTAACACTAAAGACAAAAAAGGGAGCTGACGAATCTGAAACAGCATGTGTCCAAGCAATTATGAGTAAAGAAGCTTTAAGGCTGAGAGATGTGTAAGGTACATACAGGTAAGCGTGCAAGAAATCATCCTCATAAACACAGTATGCTTTCTTTAGATGTGAAGTTGTTAAAATGCAAATGTGGACATTATTCACATACAGAACAGATCCAGCCATTACATATAGCTAAAGAAATCAATACAACACTTTTTTATTAGTAGTACCGGAAATCCAAACCAGGGCATTTAGATCAATAATCATTTACCTTCCTGTAAAAATATTATGTGTAAATATTCCTGTGTATTTTTGTCTGAAATAATAGATTTGTCTGACATTTAGTGAGGCAGTAGAGACAGGGAAGTGGAGAACTGATATCGTGTCAAAAAAAATGAAATTGCTTGTCAGCCCATTCACCACAACACAGTCAAAAACAATTGCAGAAAATTTGAGGGCTAAGCAAAAGGCAGCCTGCATCACACAAAACAGCCTAGGCCAGCACATACTATTGAAGAGAAGTCTGGACCTCCTGTGCTGATATTTCAGGAGGTAATTTCTGCAACTATCATATAGAAAAATAAAAAAGAAAAAAGTGCTTATGAAATGCAATTAAGTCTCTCCCTTCTGAATTGCTGAGAGTAAAGGAGTTACCAGTGGCTTCACAAGCAGAGTTGTGTAGGCAAAAATCCTGTAAAAAACCATAGAATTTCACTTATTGGGATTTCAAGAAAAAAGGAAATTAATTAGGTTGTTTTAGAGATACATTTAGGGTGAGATTCATATGCCTTAACTTTCAAAAACTAAACTTTGGTTCTGTCTAGCCCTAATATAGTTCACCTGCTGGTAGGTGCCTATTTCTCTTGCTTCACTATGAAGTCAAGAATGACTACTCTAAAAATTTCACATTTTTCCTTAATTAATGCCTATAATAAACTTCTGGACCTAGTCAACCTTTTTTTTTTTTTTTTAACTCATTTTAGGCAAAAACTATATCAATGATACAGAGTAGAAAAAAAAAGATAACTTGAAGATAGTTCACTCACAATAGAAAGCTCTATATTTCCCAAATAAGATATTCACCATTACTCTCTGACACACTTTACAGCGAGTGGAAAACCTTTGACTTCAGAGATTTTCTTACAAAAAACATTATTTATTTCCTAAAAACTTTGAGACATAAATAATAGTTTATTTAATTAAACACAATGGGAAACAATACATTAGATAAACCCATCTGAAGGGTCATCCTTGTATCATCTATTTTCTGGGTAGTACGGATGTTATCTAGAAAACTATTTTTATATTCCATTTGTCCAGTACAGACTTGTGTTTGTGACATTTGTTAAAAAATTGTTAAATTCCCTTGAATCAACTATTGGGTATTTATCTTGCAAACATAAATTTTTTATGTGTAATTTATAAATTGGGATTCATTAACTTACAGAGGATTTTATCTTCTCTGAATTACGTTAACTGGATCAACAATCTGAAATTATCTCTGACTGTAACCATGTTGACATTGATCTTAATAACCTTATCACTGTTGAGTGTAGTCATTTTGTACAATTAAACTAGTTTTACTAAAATGTATTTCTACTCCAAATTTTTAATATATTTTTTAAATAAGAAAGCAGCACATTTTATTTTTATTTACTTTTCAGTGAGGTTCTCTTTTTTTTTTCTTTCTACTGCCACCATATAACCATCACCTCTGACCTGGCTTTTACAGACACATCTGTGCTTAAACATGATAATTATTTTTCTCTCCCTCTAAAAAGTAGGTAGCTGCCATTCTTGTTTTTGCAGTGACACCATATTTCCATTAAACACATGCCTAATGTGCTCCAGATTTTACTTTTCTGTCTATTAGTGCCATGGTAGCCTTGTCTATGTTCCCCACTTCTTATCTATAGACAGTAAAGATACAAAATAATCCTGTACTACCATGCTGTGGGGAACGCCCTATCTTCTTTACCCCACATAAGACTAAACAAAAGATGCCTTTCAAGCCAGCAAAACAGGAGTGACGCCTTCACTCAAGGACAGAATGAGCAGGCCTCTTGCCCTGCGAGATAGGTGCATAGCAAAGGAACAACATAAAGGTTATGATGACTGGCAGAAGAAAAAACAATAGATTAAAAACGTAAATATACATGGCCAATAGTGATTGGCTAATTCAGACAATGGTATCTTTTGGAATAATGGTCTTTGGTCTATAAAAAAGAAGAAAGAGAAAAATCTGCCGGGGTTTTTAGGACTCTGCTCGCCCTCTCTGCCTGCTTTGGACAGACCCCGCTGCAGCACCTGGACCTGCTTGGACGCCACTCCCGCGCTTGAAGGAACGGAGAAAGGGGGGCGCCGCCTGTGCTCGCCCCGCGGGGGTCGTGCCCGCTCCCTGGAACTCTGCCTGCCTGGCCCGGACCGAATCGGACCAAAGAAGCCAGCCCAGCCTGCGTTTGCCACTTGCCATGGGACCGGAGCCTTGCCTGCCAGTAGCAGGAAGGGGTCACCCCGGTTACTGGGACGCCGGCCCCCTTGCAGATCTCCAATTGAGCCTGCCAGCACTTCGGACGATCAAATTAAGGAAGGAAGGTAAATATACAGGCACACACGCACACACACACATACTTTTACCTTCTTACAGGGCTCAACTCCTACCCTTTCACTCCATTGGTTTGCACCTCTCCTGAACCTTGATCCCTTAGTGTGTGTTATCCCTTAATAAACTGATTAATTTACAAACTAAACATTGGTCTCAGTAACAATTTCTGAGCGTGGTAGGGGGGGTACTTTAATCTACCCTCTAAGAAACGATCCCACACTCAGGGCTCATTTATAAACCTCTCCACACTGGGGGGGGGTAAGTCGCGAAAATATCCTGACAGCCGGTAGCTCTTGGTACCGGCCCGCGACACATGCCATTCAGAGAAGTAATTCAAATTGATATACAATTTTTTTTTTTTCCTCCATTGTAATCAGTAACTCTGCTTCCATATAATGAATTTATGCCTGAAAAGTATTTGGGCTATTTCGCTTTCTCTGAGATTGTTTGATTTTTTAATGCTGAAGCTACCTGTACTATCTGACTTGGAAAGATATAAAAAAGGGACTGAACTTCCTTCTTATGCCAGTGCTTCTGCAACTGCAGCCCATAACCAAGCTGCCAGACTCAGTTACCCAAATTGTCCAGTCAGACTAATGAGGTCTTCTTCGGTTATCCGAAAGGTCTTGTTCCTACATGATACATTCATTGTCCCTGAGGATAGATGAAAGCTCATCAAAGGTTAGAACAGAAAAGCAGTTTATATTCTCCTGTCATGCTGGAAAATGTTTCCTGGTAAAAGTTTATCAGAACTGGCCTCAGTATTGCATTGCAGGAACTCAGGGCTTTGTGTGGAAAAGCACAGAGAAATGAGAATGAGAAAACGTGACAAATACAGTACTTCCAAGTAAAAATCAAAAAATATCACGGGGGTTTACATGAAACCCATCTGCCAGGGATTCAGAACGATGTGATCCGAGGTCTGGTTTTGATACAGTACCACTGCATATACCTAACTTAAATTTCTGAGGATACTTTTGAAGTTGAGAAATTGAGGAAATACATAGACAAGAGCCATGCGTGATAAGAAAGGCTGAGATGAGATTGTTGATGTGGTGAGAATTAGTAATTAGTAACAAATGGCCTGAGGTTGAAAATCATGGATTCAAAAGATGGCAGCTCATCAGCACTGAGGATCATTCACTTCCAATGGAAGGTCATCCCTGTCCACCTGGTAATGATTGCATGGCAGGCAAAATATAACTGGTATCTCATTGGTATCATTGAGCATACTAATGCTTAACATTGTAGCTTATTTATGATAACTATTCTGTGCATTTGCAAAGAAATAATTGCTTTGTACACTTAAACTCTGTATATCCAGCATACGAAGTCTATTTGCCAATGGTAAAAAGTGCTCAAACATGGTAACTCAGAGAGAAAGGGCTACATGTCCACTTGTATCTGTAATATGTTTCAGGATCACAGGAGATATGGCTCTATCAGAGGGACTGTACCTGACTCCTCTGTGTTTCTTGGAAAAGGAGTTGAAATGTTTGTGTAAATCAAATAGACAGGAGGCTACAGACTGCTTTATTAATGAATCAGTAGAAGAATGTTTTCCAGGTGTAAATAAATAAATAAACAAACAAATAAATAAATAAAATCTGTTTCTCTGCCTATTTTTATATTGGTTTGAAGTGTTTCCTGGCTCATATAGCAAGTGTTGGTAGATCCCCTCTAGATAAAGGAGATTTCCCCTCTCTGTTGCCTAATTGTGCAGAAACTCAAACTGCTGTTCTACAAAACTAGTTTCTTTTCACTGTATAACATCAGATCCTTTTTAAAATTTTCTGTCAGGCAGGAAGAGATACATACCTCTCCTTGTGCAACTTCGAAAATTAGTCACCCAGTCACTCCAGTAAGCATGCCTCTACCATGGTTACAGAGTGCCTGGAGGACAAGAAAGACACCTTTAAACTACATGCCAGTGTCTCAGTCTTGAAAAATACCTCAGAGGGGACCTACTGTCTGCAGTTCAGAAGAAAAATCAAATGAATTACACAAACCAGATCTGGGCCCAGACTGTTTCAGCTGCCTGACATCAGAGTATCATATCTTTGCTGTCAAAATTAATACATTTCATCTGCCTATGTTCAAGGCGGATGGATTCAGAAGAAAGTACAAGGAATTCATAAAAAATAATACAACTAGCCCCATCTTTATCATGACTGTTCTGCCTATTTGTCTAGCTTTGTCAAGGTTACCTCTCTTTGCTCATGAGAATAAAGGTCAGATCTAAACTAATTTTCCTTTAAATATTAGTTGGCTGATTCTCATCAAGAAGGCTTCTTCACTGAAGCTAAAAGCAGAACAGTAATAAAACTCTAGTGGACTGGAAAAGTTATTTCCTCTAGAAACTTAACCACACAGTGTTCTGGACTGTGTGGCTCACACATAGTGTGGGTCACTTCTAGACTACTTCTAATGGAATTAGGACTTCCTGTTGGGGCACATTCTGAAGCAGAAGTAAGGAAAATCTGCCCCTCCCCTTGTCAGTATCAGACTTGGAGAGAAATATTTTGGGTGACACAGAAGATTTTATTAAAAACTTAAATAAATATTTGATTTTTAACTGAAATTTGTAGTTATTTAGTTTATAAATCAGAGATTAAAAAGAATATGCAAATATGCAAAAGAGTGGGTTTATTTGTCCAAGCTTGTATTCCTTAGTTAAAGAGAGATATTTAAATATTGGAGCATTATTGAAGATAGTGAAACAGCCACATTAAGCTAAATTAATTCTGCAAATGTCGTTTATAAATACCTTAATATTTCACTGTTTCTTACTACTTCAAATCTATTTCTAGAAAACTGAAATAAAAAATTCTGCTTGCAAAAAGCAATAAGCACCAACATATTAGATATTCCTCATTTGCAGCATCTTCTCCAAGAAGCAGCCAGCAACCCCAAAGGCATGATAGTGTGATTTATTATGAGGAATATTGTAAAATGTTGTGTTTATATAGACTTCAACAAACATTTTCTTACTGCTTTGCAATTCCTCACATTGTTGTGAGAATTGAATCAACAAGGAATTTTACAAAGCATTCTTGATAACTACTTCGTATCAGCCAACTACTTAAAGGCAGTCTTTTACAATAACATACAAAAGATTTTTATTTATTTTCCTCTTGTGGACTCATTTTATGGGGCAGATAGCAGCAGGGGAGGCTGAATACATTGCCTAGGATCTACCATCTCCCTTGGAGATTGTGGCATCATTCAGATTTTTCAGCAGCTGAGAGAGAAGTATCATGAAGAATTACAGGAATTAACACTGAAAACCTTACAAGATTAGTTTGAAATGTTTTCTTGTTTTGGTGTCAGGCCTGATATAGATGTAAAGATGTTACTTTTATTTAGGTTTGAAAAAAATAGAAACAAAAGACCAGAATAAAGAGAGGAAAAGATGAAAGTATACTTTGCTGTCCTGGGCATAATCTGAAATACAGCTTTTTTTTAATTTAAGTTATGGTATGTTTTTCAAAGAACCTAAGTACACAGCACTTATTGCTGAAATACACAATTTATGCCAAGCAACTGTCTAGCTTCATAATAATGATTTAAAAAGCTTACACATATATATATGAATCAGATATATACAAAATACTTTAGATATAGAAACTTTAATTTCTATTTAAGCTTCTGAGGTTAAGATTCTTTTCTAGTAGTATATTAAAAACTAAGGTAAAGAGTGGTTAAAGCTAAGAAATAACCTGTTTATCTGTGGAAAAACTGTTTTCTTCAGCTTCCTAATGTGACAAAAGAAATAATAATTAAAAAAAAAACACAACCAATCTTTTCACAGATGGCTCATTACGAATCCTTTTGAATTTGCCTGGGAGTAGAGTTACATTCTCCAAAATCACTGAAATGGCTTTGCATAATCTTTACCTCCCACTGCTTAGCTATTTAGAACTAAATCCTCCCAAAAGATAGACATGAATGAGCATCTATTTCACCAAAATGTTTAACCCAGCAGCAAAAAAAATACATTGACATTAGCCAGCTATATTACTTTCAGCAACTGACAAATATCTGTGATGTGGAAATATCACTAGTTTAACTGCAACATTTAAACTTTTAGGACAAAAAAACTTCTGTACAAAGCCCCAGTGAGTTTTGTTAAGGGAGCTTTATATATATATATATATATATATATATAGTTAGGCCAGTCTCTATCATCTATTTTCCAAATATTCAATCAGTAAAAAAGTCTTTTTCTAGTGTATAGAACATTGTTTCTAAAGACTTCTTTCTAACATGTTTCCCGCCATCCCCCAGATTCTTTTTGGAATCAAATAATATTGCCCAACATATTGTTTGTCATCTTTTCTTGAAATTTTACACTCATTAAATTGAATGAAGTTAACAACATCTAGCAGAAAAGCAAAACTTACTTGTTTCATGTAATTATATTGACAGAATGGTTGAGATTGGAAGGGACTTCCCGAGGTCATCTGGTCCAACCCACTTGTTCAAGCAGGGCCGCCTAAAGCCAGTTTCTTAGGACCACATTCAGATGGCTTCTGAATATCTCTAAGGACAGAGACTCTACAAGCTCTCTAGGCAACCTGTGCCAGTGCTCAGCTACCCTCTCAGTGAAAAAGTGTTTTATAATGTTCAGACAGAACCCTCCTGTGTTTCAGTTTGTGCTAGGATGAAGCCAATTTTCCTTTTACTGATTTTTTTTTTTTCCTTCAGTAAGCTTCTTTTAGCAAGCAACAGTGTGTTCTAGCTAAAGCTGATAAGACAGTGGGATGTTTTTCTAACTGCCAGGTCTTCTAGGTCACACCTTTACTCCGCTGGCTCAGACACTACGGGGAGATCTCTGATCCCCTTGTAGGAGACTGAGTTAGACAGACAGCAAAATTGCCCAGAGATATTCCACTCCATATATCTACGTAAGCTCAGAGGAAGGTCAGAGATCACAGGAGACAACTTTCTTCCTGCTTCTTCTTCCCTTCTCTTCCGTTCATGGCCGGCGTCCAGAGAGGACTCTGTCCATCCAGCACCGTTGACCCTTAAGCTCGAGCTCTCCTGATCCTCATCACTCTGTGCTTTCTCCGGCAGCAGTCCGGGATTTCTTGTGACTGTTCCAGCTCAGGGGAGTGCTGTGGGAGTTGCTGGGGGTAGGGGGAGGTGAGAAGCTTTTGCTCATATCTGAACATAATTGTATATAATTGTATATATTTTCTTATATTATTCGTTAGTGTTTAATTAAAGCTGTGTAGTTTAGTTTTCAATCCAGCAGTGAATCAATTTGTCAAAGAACTGTCATTCTGGCTTCATGATATTCAGCATGACAGTAAGCAAAGGGAAAGGAATGTTTGCTACTGAATAAATATATCAGCTAAACATGTCTCTTTTCTGAGAGACTGAAACGACCAGAATATTTTAAGATACATATTATTTCTGGGTTTTACATATTAACTCAGAGTATCTGAAACATCAATTTTCTTATCTTGTTTTCAAATTAAACTTTGAAATCTTAACATTCATTTCTGCAGTTTCATTGAAGAGAACTTACCAAGCATGATTGCTTAAATATATTATAAATGAAAAAGAAATCTTCTGCAAGCATATGACTTTGGACATAACTTCAAGTGACTCGCACAATTCTCAGTGTTTTATGATAAAATAATCCAAAACCAATATTTTTTGAAAACTTTTGCTCTGTGGGACATTTGCCAGCCAAAAACTGTCAGTAGTGACACCAGCACACTATTTCAGTCCTTGCACTATTTTTATATCATACCTTCTAAAATATTGCTAAAACCTCTTCGTTTTATTTTGGAAGAAGAGTCAACCAAAGTAATACCACACAGCCAGCCCTTTACTTACTGCCTGCAGGACAAGTTCCCAGTCCCACAGATCTAGAGTGAAATCTCTGAACTTGGCAAGGAAAACTGAAAACCTCTTATGTCCTTTGATTCTCTGGAGATAAGACTCCTATCAAGGTGTGGATCAAAAAAGACTGCACAGCCACAGTCAGAGAATGGTGGAATATGCCTTGTTTGGTGATGTAAAAACCTGCAGGATGGATTTCAGTGTATTCTTTTGACTGAGAGTAGATACACATTTAAAAATAAATGTTTTTAAAGCATTATGGGTTTTGTTGTTTTGCTTATAAATACTTGAAGGGTATTTGGCCCAAGCCTACTGAGATGCCATGTAGGGCAGACAAAGCTACAGGAAAAAAAAAATAATAAAAATTAAATTGTTTATATGTGAAAATATTTTAGTTCACAATGTGTCTGAGGAAGAGTTTGTTTTGTTCAAAAGTTATTTAAAATTATTTAGAAACCTTTTGTCCTTATGTACTACTCAGATAATAATCCCAAATTTACACTGAGGTCAATTTTGGAGCCACTGAAATGATTCTGTGTCTATCTGAATACAATGGAAGCAGGTTGGGACGTGCTTGAAATATCAATCCAGTCATACTCTAAGTAGAATTTTGGCATTCGTTCTGTAATACAACAAGGATGAAAAAATCTGTGTGTGTTTTCATAGAGTAGCTTTAGGTTGCATTTGGACAAAATGCAGTAAAATTGTGTTATTGCAGCTTCTGAGACTATTTTGAAGGGATTGTTTCTCCACCACTGACAAAACAGTTGCACAATGTGTTACAAAGTTTGATGATTAAAAGCAATCGTTCTGATTAACATTTTACATGTTGTCTGGTACAGTACAATCTTCCTCATTTATCTCCCAATTCCAATATGCAAGTGTGTCACTGATCACCAGCCACAACAGTGTTATTGCAGCTAAAGGGATGGTGGTGGCAGAGAGATTGCTTGTGCCTTTAGGTAAGTGCCAGGGAAGACAAAGACCCGGGGTGCCAGAGTGTGAGATGCCAGGAGAGAAAGAGCAGCACTGGCCAGAGCTCTCTGAATCATTCGTCTGGTCTGACAGCAGTTTTCCAGGCAACACTTTAAACTCTCCAGGTGAAGTTCAGCCAGGTGGAGCTTCCTTTTCACAAGAAAACATTCTTTTTTTTGCTCTTTCCTCTCTGTACCACCTGAAAGAGGGTAGTTTTAGCTCGACAAAGAATGACAAGCAGAAGTGTTTATTACATTGACTGCCTTGCAAACACAGAGAAGACAGAGCAGCTGATACAGAGAATAACACATATGCTTCCATCCTACATCCTATAATTTTTACAAATGACCTATCCCTAACAATTACAATGGAAGAGAAGCAGCTACAAGTGATACACCTTGTCTTGGAGGGGAGACAAAATTAATTAAGTTCTATAACAAGGCAAGAAATATGTGATACATGGTTACAAGAAACAGGAAAATGTAAAAATGAGACAAAATACCTGAAGAAATGTCAGAAGTTTTCTGTCAATTTATACAGTCAGGTTCAGACACCTAATTAAAAATAAGAATTTATAGTAATATTTTAGAAGGTGTGAGATAAACAAAATTAAAGGACTGAATTTGTGGGCTAGTGTCCCTGTCAGCAGGTTTCCAAAAAAACACTGTGCAGTTGAGCCTTTATTGTCTCAAAGTTTGAGGAGCAGCTGTAACCTCATCAAAGCACCAATAAATATAATGAGGTCTTACTAGTGTAAAAAAGCCCAAAACATTCTGGAGCTAGCCATCAAAGAAAGCAGCAGATAGGGAATCTGAAGTAAATTCCAGGCCAAATTATTATTATTGACCTAACAATATGCTTTACAGCAGTTAATAAAAGAGTTGTTAGGGTTTGTTTTGTTGTTTTTTTAAATAGGGTTATCAAAGTTTTCTTGGAAATCTGTAGCACTTCTTGTAATAGAAAAGAACTATGCATATGACTTTTGTGATTAATATGGTCATACTGAGTAACCCTCCAAAGGTAAAAGCTGGACTTAGATTTGTAAATGTATAAACAAAATGCACTGCTGCTAGAGTTAATTGAAAAATTACTTGTGACATAATTTAAATTACAAAAATATTCCCAATATGTACAATGATAAAAAGAACTCATGAAGGTTTGGGACTGAGAGAGGGAGGCGAAGGAATGCTGCAGAAAACAGACAATTCTAGTCTAAAAGTAAACTTAGTTGAACTTTAGAAAAAAATCTCTGGCTGCTGTAATAGCCCTGGCTACTCTGAGTCAGATCTCTCATGCTATTTAAATGCTTCACAATATTTCCAATTTGTATCTCAGTGAGATACAGTATGATATTTTTATTTGCAACTTTAAATATTTCTTTTTAATATTCTAAAAATATTTGTAATTTACCAATTACTCTTGGATTCTACCACATCTTAATGATGTGTGCTACAAAACATGGATTTGAGTTGACAAGAAATATCATTAAGAGGTAGACATGGTGAAAATAAAAATAATTTCCTGACAGAAAATATCCATGTCACCTAAATAATGTTAATGTTCTTAATTTTTGTTTCTTGCAGAGATTTGCAAATTAAGCTATAGACCAATGCACTAATCGGTCACATACTGGGACCATGTAATTAGGAGAAGATAATTACCTATTTGAAATTATTAGGCATTAGAAAGAAGAATTAGACAGGGAAAAAAAAAGTTGAAGCATGTAGAATGAAGCTTTTTAATTTAGACCAGAAATGCTCATTCCTTTTCTTTACATTGATTTGTGATGTCTGGAAAATTTCAATTATTGAAATGAAGACAGCTAGCATTTACCTCGATCTGTCAAGTGAAATGAGACAGAAAATAAAAGATTGCCTTTTGTGCCTCTGTGTATAGAAGTTCATCCTCATGCTCATATAAATGCTTCCTGAATATCTGCAAGAATGACCACAGGAGAGAGAACCATAAGGCTTTTTGTATGTATAAGGTGTAACAGAAGGTCCCTGCTCACCACCATACCTGCTAAATACACACACATTTTGTGTTCACATGGCAGAGCTAAAAGAGATAGAGCCAGGGATAGTTAGAGATTCTCTTCTGCACCTGGTAAAGCCAAAACAGATGCTTCCAGCCCTTCTTAAATTTTATCATCCTCTTAACTTCAGCTGCAAAGAATGCCACAGATGACTAGTAGGTAAGAAATGAAGAATCACCAACACCTCTGACTGTATTACTACTCGGCAACATAAAAAATATATCCAAGATCCTTGTAAAGTATCACCTGGAATCTGTTATGTTTTGGCTACTCGTGGTTTCAGAAGGTGGTCAGGTATCACTCACAGACCAACGTTAGGAGTTGTCTGATGGCTCAGTTCTGTGTGAATATTTCTGTGCCTTTTTCAGCTACCACTGATGTCAATGGGAAAAATCTCCACTCCAGTCCTCATTATCTTAAAAAAAAGATAAAGAAATTAAAATTTCATTAATGACAAGATGATTCTTTGCCACATCTTTTAGTAGATGCAGGAGAATGCTGCTGTTCCATGTATACCTTGCAAAGATGGAAATGGTTTCACCCAGTATAAAGCAATAAGCAGCCTAACTGTACGAGCTGGTTACATGGACATTCTTCAACGCCTACTATTGCAAGAATCATGGTAGGATAATGAGATTTGTAAGACATCATATAAATTAAATCTCTCATTTTAGTACGTGGAAATGTGTTTCCCACTAGTAGCTCTACAACCTATGACAAGGTATTCTGAACCGTTAAGTGTCTGACAAATTTAATTGTTGTGGATTTTTTATTTTCCTCTGTGAGTGCAAGTAGTTGTTTACCTCTTTTCCCGGTTTTCTAGTATTTCAGTTATGCTTTGTGAGTTGTTAAGGATAACCACCAGGCACAAGTCTAGGGACTTATTCAGTCAATTCTCTTCCATGAGACCTAGACAGTAGAGATAACTTGAAAACATCTAACCTACTGAAGTAGTCTCAGATAGTCTCACATTTGTGTTCCTGTATCAGAGGTTTTGTTTTTACTATTACGGTTTTGATTTGTGTCTTTCTCACAGTTATTAATTAAAATGCTGTCTTTGATGAAATCATTCTTCATGATGGCTTTTGGGAACAAGAAAAAAGCAACCAACAACCCATCCTTGGAAAATACAGTGGTAGTCAATTAATAAACTCATAGTTCTTATGGAAGCCTTTGTGCATTTTTGTAGCATTTCCTCACCATGATAGATGCCAGCACACAATGCTACATTTTATATAATGCTCTACAATTACCATTCCATTCCAGGACAATGATATCAAAATTTCTGGCTGCTACTATTCTGAACACAATTTCTATGCACTTGTCCCCTTTTGTGACTACTGTGTTTTAGGAAAAAAACCCCACAACTATTACCTACAACAACACTCCAAACAAGACCAGCTATGCAGCTTTTGCCAAAGAAGAAAAAATAGCACTACCTCACAGTCAGGAATGAGATCGGAGGGACATTTTTGTTTGGGTTTTTTTTTGGTTGGTTTTGCCTTTATTTTATTTTATGTTATCTTAGAACTTCTACTTGAAATTCAGTCACCTTAACTAGGATTTGTACTTTGTATGCTCAGCATGAGGCTTCATTGCCGGATTCATAATTTTAATTCAATAAATCAGAACTGCCGTGAAGCAGTTTTAGCATTATCGCACTTCATGACTGCATTTGCAGTGTTTTATCACAGCTGGCAGCCAATAAATTTTTCTTATCAGACATTTTGGTCATTACATTGAAGGATTAAAGTGAAAGACTGTATTTGTTAATCCATCTGTATACTTGAGTTTCTTTTCTCTGGGGTATCAAATCAAATTAAACCGCATATGAAGCAAATGTATTTTGCATGCAATAATCTCTGTGTCAAGCCAACCGATCTATAGAGTCATGGTACTGATTACTCTCTTTCATTCTTGCATATTCCTTTGTGCAATTTCATAACCAAGCTCCCAGCTGGAAAAACACTATTGACTTTTACAATTTGGATTCATGATGTTAACAATGATCTGTTAACTACAGAATTTACATGAAGAAAGCCTGTAAGGATTTGTGTTACAAGATATTGTTACAGTGCTCAAAGATCAGGAAGATAGAGGTCCCAAAATTAAAATTCTTAACAGGAATAACTGAAGAATTTCTTACCACCAAATCACTGCAAGCATTTTGAAGCTTCCTCTTAAAGACCCTCAGATGCTACAGTCTTCTCATATGAACTGTAACTTTACTTAAATCTCTATCATTGGTTAATTATTTCTACACCTCAGCTGAATTTCCTTTCTCTTGGTGCAGTTTAATTATTTGAGAAGACGAAGCAATAGCTTTTCATGCACCAAAAAACTATTATAAAATAATCGTTACTCAATTTCCTCTTTTTTATGCTTAACTGCCATTTTGTTCATTCTTTCTCCATGGATGATTTTAAGGCCAGAGATCAAGATTCAACAGGTCAAAGAATCATCAAGCAATCACTTCAAACAATCATCTGAGATTCTATGTCTCCGGAAGAAAACAAGGCTTCTAAAATCCTCTCTTTGCTTGTGTTTGTATAACAATCCTATGTAGCTGCCTTGGATTTGCTAGTTGCCTATATTGCCAGGCAAACAAATGACTGTGCCATATTCTGAATTTCCTGCCAAATACTGATCATAGCATAAATAAGAGTAGCATACAAAGACAAGTCAAAATCCTGTGACCTAAACTTACTTATAGATCTTAGGTACAGAGATAATGGAGGCACCAGCTGAAGTATGGACCTGTTCTGTACTCACTGATGATTATGATATTTTTTCAGACTTACATAGCTAAATAGAAAAAAAAAAACTTTGTACTTATTTCTGAGACAGTGTTACATAGGGGGACAGGAAAAACAGTTTCTAATACTAGTTTCTCATATGCTTACATTAAAAACTCCACAGAGAACCTTTCAGAATGATACCAAGGAATAATTTTCAGACCAGTCAGACATTTCTGTCCCTGATATCACATGACCTTTGTATGATTAACAATTACGGAATTAGGACTTACACACATCAGTGTTCATTTGGCCTTCCTAACAAAATAGTTCACCACAAGCCAGGTTACTCATTTTTAATTTCAGCAAATGACACTTGGTTAGCATGGGAAGAGCATAATGTATTTTGCAGTAAGAGTTCTGAATTGCAGAATAGATAATGATTCTTGAAACAGAGTTGGCACAAAATGAAATGTGCATTACAGAAATAAACCTCTGCATTATTCTTCACTTTATCTTTGTGGCATTTGTTATTGTGACTGTCATTATGCTGTTTTGGTGCACTATAAAACCTAGTGTCTGTTGTCTAAAACTTGGCAAGTTGACAGTCACGTATCTAAGTGTTCTTAACTAATGCTTAATTAATGCTGGACTACAGAAAAAGCCCTTTTGAAAATCACTAAACATCCTGCACAAAATATAATGGATTCATTGTGATTATAATTTACAATAAGGACCGCAATAAATCCTAATTGCAGCTGAACTTGAGAGTTCTTTGATTAGCTAGGTGATCTGGAATTAGTGCTACTTGGCTTGTTTTTCTTTACTGCAAGAAAATGAAGCTACCCAACCTCTTGCAAACCCAGTCTCTGCAGTATTGCTCAGAATTTGTATATATAAAATATTGTCCAGTCTTGGGAAAATAAAACTAAAGACCTATAGCTTATTTTTCTGCCTTTACCAATAAAAAACAAATATTAAAAAGTGTGATGAATACATCATGAGAACATATTTTACTACCAATATACCTACTGTGCATTAAAAAAAAAGATACTGATTATAAAAAGATTCATCTAATACTCTTTATTGTAGAAAATAATGCTATTTCATCTGCATATTAGCTGTACTGTAGTCATCAAAAAATGTTACCTAGAATGGCACAGTCAAATTAAATTAATTCAAACTGGTCTTGATTTTGGTATAAATGAACATTAAAGAATCGAACACAAGTACTATAGATCTGGTTATTACTGCATTAAACATACAAAAAATATGCAATATGGAAGGTGAACTTCCTCTGTAGCAGATAACGAATATCTGAATCAAGGCTGAAAAGAGATAGAAAAATCCCCCACATCAGAAACCTCTGCAGAGTTTCAAATAGTTAAAACCCATGTCATATTAAGTCCTACAGTTGATATTTTAACTGCTGGGTGAGTTGGATCTACCTCTTAAGTTCAGGGAGTCTTTACATCAAAGGCACAGTGAGACGTGACTCCACATCACATACGATGGTAACTGTGGTCATGCACAGGGCTGCACTGATTTTGTTAAGTCAGTTATGGCACCAGCTCCTCTAGAATTACTGATTTGTTCATTTCATACCAAGAATCTCTATGGCAGAAGTATTGCTCTTAGTGGAGTTACAGTGCTAGAAGGTGTAATTAAGAGCAGATGTTTTGCTGATAAATTAGTTGCAGTGTTTACATTCAAGTTCTCAGTTTTTCCAGATGCTTGTTAATAATTATGCTGCCTGCTTTCTATAAGAAACAATATTGTGTAAAAATTGTGTAAAAGTCTGAGGGCTCCCAGAATCAGGAAGGTTGGATAAGCTTCTTCTAATCTACATCCAAAGAATCAGCTTCAGCTTTAAGTGACACTGCTGCTAATTCATAGTAACCCTGTCAGAGTCAGTGGTGTCTCTTCAGGCACACAGCAGTCCAAAAGAAAACTATTTGTGCCCTTATGGCAGCAAAAAAATCCAGTCTTTTTCCTGGCCTGAAAAAACAATGTGCAGAAACTCTCCCCAGATATTGGCATATTCTTTTTTGAATTATCTTGGAACATTAGATGAGCATTTTTCTATGCAGCTTAATGGCAGAGTAAACACTACGAAATTCTGCTTTGCCTCTAAATGCACACACACACACACAAAATCAGTTTTACTCCAAAGAAGGCTAGAAAGACAATATTTCCTTCCTTCTGTGAGAGTACATTATTGTGACTATGCTATCAAAACATATCTATAGGAATTAGCAAACAAGTGAAGATATGAGAAACACTCAGATAAGATATGTTTATTCATTACTTTATCTGTATGTGGTGTTGCTCTGTTCCATTGGAAGTTCACTGTCAGAGGACATATTTTCATTCAGGCTGGGGTTTCTCTTCCCTTTTGCTTAATGAGATCTGCTTCTAGCATTTTCCTTGCATCTTTCTTATTTATTTTCTTTTTTTATCTGTGAAAAACAGAGAATGAAAGTGATTTCAGATATTAGAACATGACACAATATTGGTTTTAATTAGCTTTTTTTTTTTAGAAGACTTTCTTTAATAGGCTGATATAGAAGTTAGTAATGTTAACAGAAAGTCTTTAATGAGAACCATGGGATCTAGTACTGATAGGCCTGAGAAAACTTTATTTAAACTGGAGTTAAATATATTTTATTTTATTTTATTTTTAAACTTCCATGATTTTCATCAAAAATTTATGTATAAGTGACAAATAAGCTCATGTCATTGATTAGATCATGTGACATTTATATCTGTATCGAGTCCATGCCCAGGTGCTGGCAGCAGGGGCTGCAGAGGTGGCCTTGGTGACGAGAGGCCAGGGGCTGCAGATGTGGCCTTGGTGACGAGAGGCCAGGGGCTGCCACACTGCAGCTTGTGGAAAACCTCACACTGGAGCAGCTCAATATTCCTGGGGGAACTGCTGCCTGTGGAGAGTTCATGCTGGAGCAGGGGGAAAGTGTGTGAGAGAAGGAGCAAAAGAGCAAAGCCTCTGTGTTCTGAACATAACCCACTCCATACCATACCATAGCCTTCCTTGAGATATTGCTGTGGTATTTTACTGTATCTTTCTGAAAAAGTTCTGATTTGTTCCAGCCTTGCTGATTTTTCAAAAGCAGAGGACATTCAGACCAGGGACCTTCTAGCAGAAACTAAGTTGTGTAGTTTTCCCACTGTTAGTTTAGTGCTAACCATGCTGAACACTTCATTGGCCTTGGAATGGTCTCTCAGGTAAGGAAACTAAGAAATTATCCCTGTAACTGTGAAGAGAATGCAAACAAATGCAAGTCCTGTATTATCTGTTTATGAACTGTTGGCAACCCTGCATTGCCTGTAAACTAATGTCAAAGGGCTTAAAAAAACTTAATTAAAATCAAGGGAAACATTAATGCAACACATAATACTGAATTGTGTTGTGCTGATACACCTCGATAACCTATATTTCCTCTAATATAGTCCAATATATTACATTAACTAGAACTTTAAACTGGGCCCTTAGTCTATGGGAACTTGATTTAACCTTCCACTGCCTCTGGACAAAATAAAACAGCAATTCATTTGGATAGAAACTGTGAAGAGAGGCTGAGTGGTTCAGCCTGAAGCAGAGACAACTTTGTAGGTGGGGACTGGCAGCAACCCCCTCAGCAGCCAGTGACAGAGTCAGCAAGACAACAGAGCTGGGATCTTTCCAGCAGTGCATGGCAGGAGGATGAGAGACAATGGGCGAAAGTCAAAATAAGAGAGTTTCAGGCTCATCCTGAGGTCAGTCAGGCAGTGGATCAGGTTGCCCAGAGAAGCCGTGCAGTCTCTGTTCTTGGAGGTTTTCTGGACCCAACAGGATAAAGCCCTGAGCTCTGCTCCAGCCTAGGTGACATAGATATCCAATGCCAGAGAATCTACAATTCAGACTTACCTGTGCCTTCAGAGATCACTATGCTGGTCTGTATGTCATGGACTTACTGAAGAAAATAAAAAAAAAAGCCAAAAAAAAAAGCCATAAATCTTTTGAGAAATATATGCTGTGTATTTTGGCCCCTGCAGAGCTAACACATCGGTTTCAAATGGATCAACCAAGTGCTTCAGAGCTATAGTTTCCAGTTGGAAACTCAACAGTTTTACAGCTATTCAGTCTTGGTTTTTAATCTCACATGACCTGTACCACATTAGTCCATCTCAGCTGCGCTTAAAAGTGTCTAAAAAAGTGAGAAAAAAATAATAGTTTCTCCTTCTGCAGTACTCCAAGTGACATCAAAGACATGTTGTCACTGAAGTTTAATTCCACAATTGGGGAAATATTGCCTTGATTAAACAAAATGTAACACTTTCTCCTTGTACACTTACACCAGATGTATCTTTTAGAATTTATAGGAAACAGATGAACCAAAGAAAAGCACTTTTTCTTCACAACATCCCCTTGCTCTCAGATGCTGTGAGTGACAGTGCACTGTTGAAATTTCCTTCACTAAACAAACATGCAGCAGTTTACTTTCTCAAGAAATGTAAGCATTTTCTGAATAAATAAATTATTCTCTAATACTGCAATCTGAGATAAAATGAGGTGGATGCATAAAATCTTCTGGATGCACTTCATTGGATTTTTTTCTCTAAGACATGCTTCTGTTGAGAGTATTTGAAATAAAATATAGCAGTGAATCAATCATAATACAAATCCAAACAAACAAACAAATTACCTTTCAGGTCACAACTCTAATACATTTTAGATGAGCATCCAAAACCACAATTCATAATTTATTTAACTTATGTCTAAATGCTATGAGATTGCAGCCAACATTTTTTTTCTCCTACTGACAGATTAGGAAGATGAGATTTTTTGGCCAATAAATGCTGATATATTCCCTCCAGCTGTTTCAGTGAAGTTTGTCAAAACCTTGTCATGGCTACATTCAGCTAAGGACACCAGCAGTCTCAACAAGCAGATATGGGGTTTGGATTTGGTTTTCTTTTTTTGTTTTTCATCCTTAAAAAAGCTTTTCTGGTTTAAAGTAAGCCAATCTTAACACCAGCTATCTAAAGATTCAGAAATCTTTATAAGCATTACTTTAGATTTCTTTTTTAAGGAATCTGAAGAAGTGACAATTGTTACAGAAAGTTGTTCTTTCAGGTAAGGAAAAGTTCATGTTTTCCACATGAGCATTATTGTCAAAATACTCTGAACCACATACTCTAATTTGAAGTTCAGATATAATTTAGACATATAGGTTTCATTATATTGCACTGAGGCTCAAGATCAGACAACATATTTTGTGGAAGACTAGAAATCCACCTTATGTTTTATCATTTTCCTCAGTGAAAGCCAAAGAGAACATTTCCATCAGCCAAGTAATGAGTCAAAATAAAGGATGCTTCATGATGCAATCAGTTTTCATCTTATTGAGATTAACTCAGTGTATTCCCTGCTTCGTTTTGGTAGCAGCTATCCGTTTCTCTTAATTAACACAAACTATCCAGATTTTTCACATGAATTTGGAAATCACTGTCAGTAATCAATTTTTAAATAGCTATAGGGTTTCTTAATTCTACAACCATTAGTTTTCAATTAACAAAATATTTTGTATAGATTTTCCACATTTGCACATTTTTTTTTCATAACAATTTTGGATAAATCACAAATCTATTACAATTTTACACTGGCACTGCTCATCCTAATGTCTGATTGTCTTTCACATAAGTAATCCTTGGAGAAGGATAACATTTCCTCCACTAACTTTATTTCAAGGACACTTTTCCAAATAAGTTTAATTGTACTTGAGTAACTGCAGCTTGAGCCTAAACAGTGAATTTTAAAAGTGTAAGCAGTTGTACTCATTAAATTTTTAGTGACTTCTTGTCTTCGTTTGAGACAACACGACAATAAAGGAACAGCTCCATGGCCACTCACTCAACTCCCACACACACACACTCTCTGGGATGAGGAGGACAAAGCTCATGGGTTGAGACAATGGACAAGGACAATCTTCAACAATTAAGGTCCCAGGCAAAACAGACTCAACTTGGGGAAAAAATAATAATTTAATTTCACACTAATCAGACACACACAGGACACAGACAACACAAAGAGCAGGGCTTGTATATGTTACCCCAGCCCTCCCTTCTTCCCAGGCCCAAATCACTTTGTTCCTGGTTTCTCTCCCTCCTTCCCCCCAGTGGCACAGGGGGACAGGGGATGGGGTTTAGAGTCAGTTCACAGGCTGGTGGTTCTTGCCACGCCATCCTCCTCAGGAAGTATTCCTTACGGTCCTTCCCTGTTTACCACAGAGTCCCTCCCATGGGAGAGAGTCCTTCATGAACCTCTCCTTCATGAGTCCTTCCCAGAGCAAGCTGCTCCAGCGTGGGCTTGTCACAGAGTCACGGGCTGCTTCAGGAACAGCCAGCTCCCCTGGCATTGGGGTCTTCCAAAGCTGCACAATCAGGGTCCACAGGCAGCAAATCCACTGGCCACAAAATCCAAGTCCAGTGGCCAAGTCACCCCTCCTGGCATCCCCAGGGAATGTTCCACCACGTTCTCCACAAGTGCAGGGGGACAGCTGCCATCTTGCCATGGGCTGTAGGGAAACTTCTGCTTGGGCACCTTCTTTCCCTTCTTCCTTACCCCCCACCAGAACTGTTCTCCCTCTTCAGCACCACTCTCTTCCTCCAGCACAGCTTCTTTGCTCAGGTGTTGATTCCTGCATATGTTAATCACTGAGGCACATCTATTGTCACTCTAATGGCTCCTTGGCTGTGTTTTGGGGAGATCTTCTCAGCTTCTGACAGGAGCAACTCCTGGGGCCCTTCCCTTGCTACCAAAAAACACACCAACACAAACCAGAACACTTCTCCATTTTATTAATTAAAACAACCAGTTGGTTTGGGGTTTTTTTGTTTCTTTCAACATTCTATCCAGTGGGATATGTAACTGATAACAGACTTTATTGAGCTGTATTTTTTATTTCCAGAACCTTTTCCTACAAGCATCTTAATTTCCTGAGTACTATAAAATCTGTCATTTTTGCTGCATTCATAATGAGCACTGTTCACATTCTGTTCATATCGTACTCACAGGATTCATTAAACTGTCATAACTTAATCAGTTGTTAATTGAGGCTGCTAAATATTGTTTTAAACCACTAAAGCCTTTTAAAGTCTTGCTAATTCTACTTTTTGTCAAGGTGCATCACACTTTTAGTCACACTGTGATCTTTCTGTAGTTGCTACTGGTCAGATTTCTTGAGTGTCTCTTTTTTTTTCTGGAAGCTTCTGAATAGGTTTCTGCAAAGTGCTCTGGTGAAGCAGGTGGCTTTCACCTCTCTCCGCCTGTTTGGACTGAGTTGCTGAGTAATGTACACCTGTCATTTTTGAAGTGGTAGGTTTTTCATGTCCTTGATACGTGTTTATTTTTTTCAATTCTTTTTATCTCAATCTCTTTTCCATAAGAATTTGAGAGCAGTTGAAAGCTTACTCCCCTGTGAGTGATCATGAAATCTCCCACTGGTTTCAGTGAGGAAGTTTCTATTCTCTGGAAACTTCACAGTCAGGTCACTGGTGATGTCATTTGCCTAACAGGAATGAGAGGGAGAAAATGTTTACAAATATGTTAATGGGGAGTGTCAGGAGAACAGAGCCAGGCTTTTTTCAGTGACGTCCTGTGATAGGACAAGGGGCAATGGGTGCAAACTGGAGCATAGGAGGTTCCATGCAAATATCAGAAAAAAATTCTTTACTGTGAGAGTGACAGAGCACTGGAACAGGCTGCCCAGAGAGGTGTGGAGTCTCCTTCACTGGAGACATTCAAAACCCACCTGGACCTGATGTGCTCTGGGTGATCCTGCTCTGGCAGGGGGGTTGGACTGGATGATCTTTTGAGGTTCCTTCCAACCCCTAAGATTCTGTGATTCTGTGAAAAATCCTGTATAATACAAGTCCTGAAGAATTTGTGAATGTACATGCACGTGAAGTAGTTTGGTATTTACTTATTGCATTAGTTAAACAAGTTTGCATTTGTTAATAAATGTGTGAAATGCTGGAAGTACATTGTGATTTCCTTTTCATTCTTTAGAATAAAGCTGAGAATCCTATATTCATATCACGAGATGAATGATTCATATGGGGGAGTTATGGACCTAGAGCTGTGTAAAGTAAATCCATCTTGCAAGATGGTAGTGGATAGGGCAAATTGCTATGGCAATCAGAATCAGGCCTCAGGTAGGGGACAATTAGTCGATCACCACTCTACAAAAATTTGAAAAGGTGCAGGGAAGTCTAAAAATACAGGAAATTGCCAAGAAGCAGCAGCATGGCTTGAGTCTGAAAGGCAGATGTCCAGAATAGTTAGGATTTCCAGGAACTAAGAGATCTCTTTGCTGTGGTATCTCTTGGAGAAAGCAAAGTTTGATAGAGTAAGCAAGTGAAAGGGAATAATTGACAGTGACACTAAAATGAAGTGGCGTGGTAATGAAAGATAAAAAGGAGAAGCTAAGTCAGAAGAAGCTAGAGCTGAGTTGCAGGAGAATGAAATGCTGGAAGACATATATGTGCCAAGGGGCATCTTCTGCTGCCAAGTTCTGGTATTTGTTTAGTGTCCTGTTGACACCTTGAAGGAACGATTTTTTCGCACTTAGCCTAACAGTTCTCAGTCCTGTGTCTGTGCCACACTACATCCTGAAGAAGACTGGAAGCAAGGAGAACCTGAGTCAATATGGCCATAAGTCTCTGTCTAGTTTGCTCCAGCAGCTGCAGCCTCAGACAAAAAGCTTGCATATTTCAAATGCTCATTAAAAGGAGAAGCATTTTGCCTCTTTGTCATGTTTGAAGTGTGCTTCAACATGCTGAACAGACAAAAAAGCTACTTCAAACCTAACGATTTTGCAACCTAGCATGTAAAACTATGTTGGTGTGTTGTGCCACTAGCTAGCTCACTAAATATAAGCCTTGCTACCTAGCTCAGAGCTCTCTATAGTAAATGATGATAGGCAGTTATTAAATGAAGCATGAGCAATGTTATGCTTCACTTTTATCATACTTTCTTCCTTACCAGTCTGCAAATAGGAATGTTAGCCTTTTTTGAATTCTTTCTGATTTGGGACAGTATTATTAGTTGAGCAGCATTGAAAATGACACTAGGAAAATTTCTTCTGATTGTTTTCCCAGCCCATTTTTGAAACACTGAAAAAATCACTGTGCTTCCTGCATATTAGCAAGATGTCCAGAGACAGCAATGTAGTTGAAAGTGAACACAGTGCAGTAGTTACACGGACTATCATTTATCGCAGCCTAAAGAAATACCAAAGGCTGAAGAACTAATGGGTCGATGAGCCTCTGCTTTTTCATTCTGACAGATGACTCCAAACTGTAAACCAGTGCATGGATACATAACAGATGGAAAATGGCTGACCTTTGAGATGACTCAAACCTATACAGACATTAGGCTATGTATTTCTGTCAGTTTTTAAGACTGAAAAAAATTAATAGATTTATATTTATTGATTCAGCCTCTGCCTTGGCTTCTGCATATATCTCCTAGGAGAGCTAAGTACAGTCTCTCACTTTTTCCTGTCTTTTTCTGATGGTGTAATCTTGTAAGATAAGTCTTAGAAAAGTGTATGACTATTTATAGAGGTGACAACCTGCCATTGGAATACTTTCTCAAAGGAAAATGGCATTTTTGCTAAATCTTCTAATAATTCTGGAAATATTGATTTTAATCTAACTTTTGGATCCTTTAGGAAGAATAAGGATGAAATACAAATCTGAAAAAAACAGCACACATGTGAAAGGAGAAGGATTTATAAATTTCTTGCAGTAGGTATTAAGAGAAGAGTAGAAAATATTGTGTATTGTCATGACAATCATCAATTCGGCCATGCTATTAATAGAGAGCTCAAAGTTCAAAGTTACAAGTGGAGGGGTGTCTTTTTGTTCTAATATGCTATATTTGTTCTAATTTTGACCATCAAAGAAACAAGAAACACCTTTCAAAAGTGATGCTGAGAACCAAAATTAATAAACCTACTGGATTACAAAATTCAATAGAAATACCACTTTTGGGTTACATTACAACACTTCTGATCCTGACTTTTCTTCCTTATTTTCCTCTGGAGAAACCACCTTATTGTTTCACTTTCAATTCATGTTCTCCTATGTAACTAAAAAAACCCTCTGTAATTTTTCTCTTCTTTAATGCAGCTTTGGCATCTGCTACTTCCATCTCAGACCTCTGAGTCCAAAAATTTGTCTGCTTTTTAGCATGATGTATCTTGCTCTAATTAAAGCTCTCACCTCTGCCTAAAAAGACAGTCTGGTCTGGAGCATAGAACTTGAGTGGCACTGACTAGCTGGAGAGAGTGAGAAGGGCTATGCCACACTACCTGCACTAGCATTTTTTCTTTCTGTGTCAGATGTAAAGGATGACACAAACAGTCTGACATAAAGTTACACACCTTTCAGCTAGTCAATACTTTTAAAGACCATGAGCAGGGGTATAGCTCTAAAATAAGAGTGTGTTCAGAATTTTTACTGACTTCTCTGTTTCCAGTTTTTTGAGATAGTTTATCAGAACATCTGATTTTTCAATAGTTTCCATTTTCCAATAATGTTATTTCATTTTACTGTACAGAAAGGGATTAAAATCAAGCCAAATATTGTAAATGGGTTTGTGGTTCACAGTCTATATATGTAACCAGACCAGGAAGGAGGATTAAATCTGTCTGACACATTTATTTCACATAAAAAATTTCCAAACCTCTACTTCAATACAGAGAAAGTAGATGATTAAGTCAATGGGACTACTTAGGTATAGCACAGCCCTTTTTGAACAGAAGTGCCATCAAGGATCTTTCTCTATTGTAATTCTTGTTAAATAAATGCATTTCAATAATCTACAGTTATATATTACAAGAACCAGTCTTGCAAGAGGAACAGGTTAAATATATTTAGACAGAAGTGAAAGTTTTAAGTTAGTTTGTCATCTTAAAATGAACCCCTATTCACATTAATTTTGTGACTCACTGGCATAGAAATAGGTTCTGCCAAGATATGCTTTTACGGACCAGCTGTCTCACTGCATTTAAAACACGTTCCATTAAAAAGCAGATTTTAGTGAGCCCATTCAAACACGCATTTCAGATTTAGCTCTAGAATTGTCATATTCCTGGTTGCTTAACAGAGAAGCTAGTAGCAGGCTGTGAGCTTATTTCTTCCCCATCTTCTATAGAAGAGATTGTTTTGATGAAGCACTAATACTCTTCTCCACTAACATCAGATTAAGAAGGAGCTTAGAGATTAGCAGTCGATTTAGCACAAGGCCCTTTTTTTGGCTCATTTTTTTGGCCATCTCTCTAGTCCTCTCCTCTCTACAGGAGGGTTGTACATAAGATTCCTCTGCTCCTTTAGTGTTTGAAGCAGCAAATCCAGCAAGTAGAGCAAAATGTCCTTGGTCCTTCAGCAGTAACTATAAACATTTGTGCATTACTAGTCCACTAGCTGGAAAAATTGCTGATAGTTTCAGCAGATGTGCTGCTTAAAAGACAGTTCACTGAAGAAAAAAAAATAAAAATCAGTAAAAATAGTGTTTTTTTCATCCTGGCTCAAACCAGGACACTCAAAAGGTCTCACACGAAGAGAGAGAGACTGCCAGAAAAAGCAAAACAAAATAAACCAACCAAGAGAAACATAGAGTAGAAAGGGATAAAGAACAGTCCACTTCTATTTCAATCTAGTGCTACAGGAACACTAGCTGCCAGTTTAGGATTCAGTGCAGGTTGCTGATGCTTCTGATCTGTTGTAAGGAAGTAGTCATTTCAGAAGAGCAAACACTGAAATTCACAAAAGAACTCTCAGGATTATCTGAAAGTATGTCTGTACAGTTCAGATTCCTGTTGCTGAGAAGCAAAAATGCCTCACTGTTCACAGGCTTAAATACATATAAATTATATATACCTAGAGCTAAATTCCATTTATTAAACATGTAGATCTGATGTAGAGTTTTCAAGTTGAAAATATCGTATAACCATACTTACAAGTCAGAGTGATAAAACCACTTTTTTTTAAATTGCCAGCCAAATATCATTACCTAGACTGTCAAATATGCTTTGGCTGAATTAGAGGTACTGAAGTTGAACCTGAATGTTTTTGCAAGCTGTAGTTCTTTTTTAGCAGACTGTGGTTATACCTTTTTCCATACCAGTAAGTTTTCTGCACTAGACTATATAAGTGCATCTAGTTATTATGTTATTTTCCATGTTGCATTACAGCTCAATGTATTATCAGTGAGATAACCTAGAGTAGCAATTGGAGGATGGTGAAAAGAGCTCACCACAGCTGGGATAATCATGATTTTTTTTCTATTTCTACAATATGTATGTATTCCGGATAGTTTATAGCTTGCAGGTTATAAACCTTCTTTAAAGTTTTATAGCTCTCTCTTACTAATAACATTAGTAACTGAGAACATCAATGTGGTACTGTAGTAAGACACTAAAGGGCCAAGAAGCCAGGGAAAAGCTGGCTTCTTTGGTTCTTGCAGTAAATGTATTAGTTAGATTTTCTTTGCTTTATTTAATTTTTATTTTCCTAAAAATATTATCTTTCTGGTTAAATTAATTATTTGCATAGATACACAATAGTGAGAACAGAACAAAATATTATCATTAAAAATTTGTATTCAGTGTCAATTAAAATGCTTTTCATTTTACATTAAGAATAGACCATGATACTTGCTATACCATGATGATCTTATGAATAAGTGGTTGTAAAAAAATAATCTATTAAATAAAGATAAAATAAGCAGTCTTATTTCTCCCACTTTATAGTGATATGTGCCTAGCTTATTAACATATAAAGCTTATTACTTGTTATGGAAGATCTGAAAAAAAACCCACATTTATCAACATATATTTTATTATATTTAATAATTAAGAGTGCAGCTATCATAGTGCAAAACACAGTACAATGCACTTGCACATCTTATTTTTACTTTTCTCTTGGGCTAGGTGTTAATATCAGTATCATTTTTTTAAATAAGAATAGTTAAAACCTATGGTCTGTAGAGGATTCTGCAAGAGATGAGAAAAGAGGTATTTAAATGTATAAATTAAAAATAGCATACATTTATTTTAAGCTTTTTTTATGTAGTTTTCCTGGCTAAGTGTAAAATTGAAAAAATATTTAATACAAAACAGAATAAATCTCAGTAAATGCATACATAAAATAGATTAATTGCTTCTAATAGCAGAAGATGGGAGCTGATGATGATTAGGAAAGCCTTCTTAGTCCAATGTTTTTAGTTTCTGTATTGGAAATGTTGGTCATATTCGATTGCCTTTTTTTTCCCCTGAATTAAACATAGCCAAGTTTTGGAATATTAGATGAAACATTTTTAACATTATTGAATTTGTGAAACGTTATGTTAAAAAATGTTGCAATAGAAAAGTTTCTCTTTTTGTAAATATTTTTTACAAATAAGTTTGGCCAAATAAATTTAAAATAATAAGCAGAAAAACTACTTCCATGAGGAGATATTGACTGTATTTTCAAACTGAATAGTGGACTTTAATCTATCTGCATTTCTACACTGTACTCACTGGGATTATTTCTAAGCATCTTCCTTTACCGTTAAACAAGAATTAAGTTTGGATTAGCTGAACCAAATTCACAGCAAAGAAACAGAGTCTTTCTTTCAAAGTTTTTTTAATTAATTAAGTTAAATCTTCTGGAGATGAATTCAAGCAGTAATGGAACATAAAAGCCAAATATCTTTGTCTCAATGACCTGCCTCCTTTCTGTAGATTTAACTAGGTTTCAAATCTATTTCAAGGCTATCAAATTTAACAAACTATTATTGCTATTTACTGCCACAGTTTTAACATTTTCCTTTTCTGTTTTCTAGTGTATTAACATTTTTAACATATCTTCAACTGCATGCTTTTTCATAATTATTTATTCAGTTCCATTGCTCTGAAGACTTTCTGCCATATAGAAGAAGCTAGTACAAGCAAGGGCAAAATAAGTTATCTTTTTCTCGGGTGTGTATAAGTCATGTTCAGAAAATGACATTTTTTAAAGGAGTAATAGCTGACTTTTCAGACAATTCAGATGAAGGCCAAAGATTATAACTGTCAAAAATGTTAATGAGAGTACATTGTCTGTCTGAAACTAGACTCAGGGAACAGAGTAATTTCACACCAACCAAGTATTATTAGCAGTTGAGCTAGTTGTTGATAACTTTTAGGCAACAAAATAAGTTGTACTTGTTCTCTTTTCCAATTAAATTCCATTTTGCTAGTTCAGAAAGAGTAATATTTGACCCATTACAGATGACAGTTAATTTTCTTTTTAGACAGACCAAACCCCTTCTGCTTCTCTTCACAATCACTTCTAGAAATACTGTGAACTCTGCATGTCCATGTGGAAAAGCTTTGAAGTAACCATTCCAAGGCCCCATCTTATGTTTTGGAGTGAAAAAATATAAGAATAGCAATATATTTTTTAAAAAAATAAATCTTCATATAAGAAATGTAATTAAATAATTTCTCAATCACTTAATATTTGTAATAAGCCTTTGACTGGAAGAACAGTTTTTTGCCTATCAAAACTCAGAGTAACTGTGGCAATAATTTTCAAATCCCATAAAACTCTTCTAATTATTCTGTTGTTATTTATTTAATTTTTTTCCTCAGTGAAGGAAATATATACAGAATATGTGATGAGAGTAATACATAAATAATTTTCTGATTATGTTGGAGGCATAGACCACATTCAGCTTATCATGCTAGAAAAGTAAATAAGTAATCATACTTGTGGGCATAATTAAAAATCTCAGAATGGAAGGCATAGAGTAGATGCATGACAAGTTAGGTTCCAGCCATTTTACTGTAAAGTATCCTCCACCAAGGTTTAGAACATGGGCTTCTTCATCATAACATGGCAAAAATAATCAACCAGTCACTCCTGTATGTCTCTATTCTGTTAGAAAACACTACAGAAAAGATTACAGAAAGACATACATGTGGTATTCCGTGAGGGTTTTGATTACTTGCATTGTCTTGTTGCCATCTCTGTGGAATTCACTTTGTATCAAGAAGAAGCAATTTTGACATCTTTCTCCAGGGCACAGGAAGGAGCTCCAGACTGTTAAAAGATGTACCCTTCTCTCATCCTTTCCAGATTACGGGGCTTGAAATATAAATGCTCCACTTGTTGTTGGTTTTTTCAATATTTTAATTATTTTAGATTATGCACAAGCTATTCTTTGTAAAGGAAAACTGGTGGTTTCAAATTTTTAATCTTACTGAATTTATATAACAACTTTCACTTATTTATTTAAAATTTCTTGCTGTGGTATGTTTCTTGAGGCAAATGGAGGAAAAAGGAGGCTTGGTTTGTGCTTTCTGTCCTCTTTTCTACTGAAGGGTCAATAATAGTTTTAAGTGTTTCATATGCATTGTCAGAACAAAATAATTTATTAGGACTTTTCGAGCTGTAGCAATCACATTTAACATGAAAGGGAAGCTTTATTGAAAAAGAAATACTAAAATCAATACAAAAGAAATCAAAAGGTGGAAAAGAAATTAAATCTGAAATCTATGGGCCAGAGATAACACAATCTAATGTAGAGGGGGGAAAAAAAAAAAAAAGTATATAAATATATCAGGAGACAAAAGCACAGCAAATCTTTCTCATCTGGACCCATTCTAACTACAAAAAGTACAATAAGCTCATTTACCCTATGAGTCTGGAAAAAGCAGATAGCAAATAAGAATATACCCAGTAAGAAGAAAAAATAAAACAAAATAGGCAAGCAGTATGAAAATATATATCAAAAACATGAAATGTATTTATGTCTGCACAAATCAGAAAAAAACAGAAAAATATTTGTTTTATGAAAGAGTCTTATGTCTCTCTCTGACAGGTGTCACGTATGATAAAATAAAACTTAAAAGGAAGAATGTCTTGTTGTAACTAACCATATTTTTGTCAACATCTGTAAAGGTTTTACTCGTTTGGCTTTAAATGGTTTAAGACATTTTAAGACTAGCTGTATTCTCTAATTCTTCCCTGGATCTACCTGGAGTCTCTCCAGGACATCTCCATTGATTTAATGAAATTCTTTCTTGCAAGATCTGACACAATTAATCATCCATGACAATTTTCTGCAGATGTTAACTCAAATGATTTAATGGGAATCTCTTTTGGTAATAGACAGTCCATTCATTATTAGTAGACATTTAAAGATTATCCTAAGCTCATAAAGATATGTAGAGAGAATGCTGAAAATTCAGGTAGATGTTATTGCCTGTATAAATTCCTTGAAGTGGTGTCTTTCCTTCCGTTGCAGAATGCTAAATGCAAACTGCACCAGAAGTTCAAGTTGTCAACAGTTTGGGCTGGATGAGTCTATCAAAATTCCTGTGATATCAGTCAAACAAAGCTGTAGCAGAGCAGCACTTGAGTGCCAGTTCTTAAGGTGAGAGAGGGAACACATTGATTATACAACTCTGTTGGCAGGTAATCGATGCAAAAGTGACCTATTCTTTTGTTGTTGCTTCCTAAGAGCTGTTATTTTCCTCTGCAGTCACAAGGCAAGCGCATAAACAGCCCCAGGATATTATGTACTGATGCTTCCTAGTTCTGCATGGCTGGGACTGTTTTTACCCTTATGGGGTTTTTTGTGGACCAACAAGTGAAGTCATGTTATGGATTCTAGGCCATCTATAGAACCTGTTGTCACTTTACTCTCTGTCAGGCCTGCCAGCATCATTCCTTAGCATGCAGTGAAGCCTACAAGCTTTTAGTAACTGTCAATACAAAAGGACAGATCAGCAGACCCATGCTTCATTCTACCCCTCACAATATAAATACGAGGTATTTTTTAAGGATGACAAGAGACATTTCAGTCGGCACTAAGTAGTGACTATCTTTAAAGCTTCCTCTAACCATACTAATAGTAAAAATATTCTGATGGCAGAGTGTAAGTATACTCTATAGCACACATAGGTTTAGCCTACTTAAGTTTGTAATGTTGTACTTCAATAAAAGTGAATATCATATCTCAGTAAGCACAACTGATGAGATACTATAAAAAAGGGAAAGTAGAAAGCAGCTTAATTTCTAATGAGTCACTTATTTCCAAATTGCATTCTACACCCATATAAATTTTCAAAATATATTTTTTGAAAAATAAGGAATTTGACAAATATTTTGTTTTAAGTCAAAACATTACTAATGTTGAATATAATTTTTCCTATGTCTCTATATCTAGAACAAATGTTGTACCTGTTTTCCTTTAAAAGTTCATGTAAAACATACAGAGGTATTTGAATTTTAAACCTAATTCTAATCTTTAGGGCAGTCATTTTTAATACATCCTTTTATCCAATAACTCTCTCACACCAAGCAGCAAATATCCATCATTCTTTGTGCTAAAAAACAACAGATGTTTTAAATCCCTGGGGCAAGAGTTTAAACTTCCAAATGAGAACTAAAAATAAAGGCAAAAATACTAAAACACTTTGCAGGATTTAAATTATTCATAAAATACAAGGCCAAGACTCATGGTCATGCAGATTAAACAAAATCCCTTTACATTCTGCTGCCTGTAGATGCAGACAGGTTACAGAGCCTTTTCCAACTATGTCAGCTTTCAGAAATGGAATCACACTGTGGAGCTAAATTGAACATCCTTATTTCATATTACTGTACTGAAGACAAGTTATCTGAAAGGGCAAAATCTCTCAATGCATAAAAAGTGCTTGTATCTTCTCAAGATAATTATATAGTGTGTTAATTCCAGAATTTTCATCACTCTTCAGAGATGAGTGGAGCTCTGCAAAACAGTGCAACCTAGTCCCCTGAGAGGGAAAGTTACAAAAACTACAGCTCTTATGAAGATACATGTTTGTGCATCCACTCACACATCTCAGCCTATCTTGTGAGTCCAGGTGGGGGACAGCAACAAACATTTGTAAAAAAAGTCAGGATGAAGTACTTGTGTTTGGTCGTCTGCAAGAAATGTATTTTTGGTCAAGTAGCCCCAATAGAAAGACAAAATGGTGCATAAAGCAACAAAAAGAACTACCCATACTTCAAAGAGCAATAAATGAGGATTCCTTCAGTATGTATATATAACTGCTGTGTTAAAGCAACAGATGTGTCTCACGAATGCTAAGTTTCATGGGAAGGAATTTGTGCAGTTTACAGTATCACAGAATCACAGAATCTTAGGGGTTGGAAGGGACCTCGAAAGATCATATAGTCCAACCCCTCCTGCCAGAGCAGGATCACCTAGAGCACATCACACAGGAATGAGTCCAGGCGGGTTTTGAGTGTCTCCAGCGAAGAAGACTCCACAACCTCTCTGGTCAGCCTGTTCCAGTGCTCTGTCACTCTTAAAGTGAAGAAGTTTTTTCTGATGTTTACATGAAATCTCCTATGCTCCAGTTTGCATCCATTACTCCTTGTCCTATCACTGAACATCACTGAAAAAAGCCTGGCTCCATCCTCCAGACACTCACCCTTACAGTAGGTGCTCTTACATTTTCTCATCATGTCCCTCAACAATATGTGAGGGGTCTTGCCCATGTTATTTGGAAGCAGATGTAGGAAAGAACAGCAATTCCCTCTACTGATGACTTAGAGGATGAAATGCATAAATGGATTTTTAGGATCCTAAAAGTAATTTTTACATATCAACAGTAATGTTTACATGTCGAGGATATCTCAATAGTACTACTCAAGGAACAGCTATTCTGATGCAAACAGTCCTCATAAGGTTACCCAGGTAAGTATATCATGACATGACATAGTTCACAAGGCTGCTGAATAGTACTTAAATAGCATGCAAAAATGTAGTGAGGTAAAATTAAAAATTATATCCATATTAGGGTAAGAGTAAGGATTGATTAGGAGTATCATGTATAAAATAAGAGACATACTTCCTTGTACTTTCCAATGGAATACATGTTTCAGGGTAGTAGAAATGAAATCAAATAGGGTATTTTCAGGACATGTTTACTTACTACCAAAGTGAGGAAGAGAGATTATTACATTGGATTTTTTCTTTTAGTTAGTAGAATTAGCAAGAGCATTATCCATGGTGTGTTAATGAGAGGTTTTTTCACCTCGATTTCAAATGGAGGAGGACTACAAGCCCTTGGCTTGTGTCAGCCATTGGCTTGACTGACACATTTTGGACAGGTAGGGAAGCTGAGTTTGTATGGGTCTGAACTGTCAGAGAGCACAATAAACCAGTGGGTTGAGAAGCGTTTGTGGTGTAGGAAGTTATATGTATTATCAAAAGCACATTTTAATGATACTGCAGTAAGCAGCTATTTAGTGCTCTGTTCCAGAGCAAGTTAGAAAAACAATATTACCATTCACAGAAATGCTGCTACATTATGGATCTAATATCCATATGGACAGTGGTATCCCACACAGAGACATTGGCTCACAAGATTTGCTCTTCCATTTCCAGCATATGAAGCTCATGCTAGATGAGCATACTTACAGCTGAAGTATCTTTTTATATTCTTCTTTTCGGTGCTTTTCCAAAGAGTAGTGCTTCTACTAATACAGATTACTAGGTGGCAGCAAAATGCTTTTAAATACCTGGACTGTCATCACAGCCAGTATCCATTTATCACACCCTGGCTCTACTTCCACACTCAAAAAAGCATATGGCTCTTATTGCTGCATTCTTGCCTCCCTGTTTCGTGACCCCTCTCTCGCATCACCCTTATAACTCTCAGAGAATCATAGTCTGACTTTAAATTATCAGGTTCACACTGTTGGAAAAACTGTTGCACTGAATGAGAGACTTTTGAAGCTATTTTTCTATGCTACCATATTAAGCCAGCCTCAGATGTCAGTTTAAAACCTTACATTTCAAGGAAAGATGTGAGACAGCAGGAAAAAAAGTCTGAAATTTAGTGTGTCTGGTCAAAATACATGATCTTAGAGGGAAGATTAAAGGCATTAAGTGGGTTACTGTGAGTTGCAAAAGGACAAGTACATTAAAAGTGACTAAAAGGAAGGGAGCACACTTTCTTCATATCTACCTGTCACAGTTTGAGAGCTTACTGAAGGAAAAATAATCAGTAAAAGGCTTCATCCTGGCTCAAGCCAGGACACTATTCCAGATACAGCAAGAAGCAATGATACTACAGTGCAAGAAAGGGGAAAACAAGTAAAGCTTTTTAAGCTCATGGATATCTTAGCACTGGAATGCAATTTTTTTGTGAGATCATAAAAGTGTTGTCATTCAAAATTAGAGAAATGTCTATTGTTGTGTTTCAGCAATATGTGAGATCTCATTTGGAGGAATGTGCCATCTACATAATGCCTTGAATACTGTGCCCATTTTGATCAGGCCAACCTCTGAGTTGTAGCTGGAGGCAGCTTAACCCCTCAGAGTGGTCTGTATCTGACAGAGGGGGAGGGCTGAGGTAATGTAGGTAATTCTGTGTTAAACTGTCAATATGCTAAAATCACAACAGAGTACAAACAATCAATATCAACCCCCCTGGCTGGAGATTTCACAATCGATTAATGCATGAGAAGAGGGAGGGCACCGTATGCTTGTATAGTTCATGCCCATCTGTCACTTCTATGCAAGCAAACAAATGTCTATAGACAGTGGGATTTTTTGAATTTGTGATTTTGGAGGCAGCAGAGTCTGACAACAATATGTTGTCAGCTTGATTCCTTATGGAGCCCTTCAATGTAACAGTATCAATGAGAGGTAAATGGCAAGCCCTACAGGTTACTGAGCTGAAATACCAAGGCTTTGAAAGATGCAAAACACTCCATACCATGCAGGCTGCCAGTAACATTTCTTCTGCTCTTCCATCTTATTTCACATTGTGCCATCTGCATTGTAGAATTAGGTCCAGATGCTGGAAAAGAGCACAGCAAATGCTGTAAGACCTGGAAGCTCTTTTTGGCTTATTGCTGATTTGCTTTCAAAAGAAAATTTGTTACATGTGACTCCAACAATCTATGATAATTCATGGGTAAGGAGGTTTGGAATCCTAGCATGAAAGGAGTTGCTGAAATAGAAGTCAAATGAACGTGATACTGTAATATGGGAATTAGAAGCTGCTTCTGAGGCACTTCACTACAATCAAGGGTCATTCCTTATGGCCAGTGGCTAGGGAGCCTGGCATGGGAATGGTATTGTACCCCTACACAGCTGTAAGGTTTCAACTTATACTACTATATAGTCTGGGGTACAAACAAAGGCCCTGGATGTGCAGCAGGTTTAATATACATATCACTGAGCTTTTGCTTTCTAAGAAGTCAAAATAATCTTTCTTTGCATCTCATCTATCCTCAGGATTTTTTTTTTCCCATGCAGGAATAATAGGGGTCCTCCACTGGCTGCCAAAATTAATGTGTTTTTATGACATCAATAAGATCTCCATTGAGCTTTCTCTTCTCTAGGCAAAACAATCCCAGATTTCTCAACCTTTCCTCATATGTGAGGTTCTGCAGTCCCTTAATCACCCTTGTGGCCCTTTCTTGAACTCCCTCCAGTATGTCAATGTCTCTCTTGTACTGAGGAGCACAGAATTTGGCATAGTACTCTAGGTGTGGCCTCACCAATGCTGAATAAAAGGAAAGAATCACCTGCCTTCATCTGCTGGGAGTGCTAAGTCTCATCCTGCTGAGTATACAATTTCCTGCCTTTCTAGGAAGGGCACATTGCTGTCTCATGTTCAACCTGATACGCACGTGGGACACTAGTGCATAGAAGTCACTTTCTCTTGCAAGAAAAGCAGACAAGTTCTTCAACATAGTCTTTTCTACTCGCAACACTGTAAAACATCTTCTAAAACTGCTAAGAAATGGACACAAAAAAAATTAATGTAGAATTGCATTCCCACACTTTTAAGTTATATGGTTATTTAATAAAACAAGTGAAACACAGGCTGAAGGAATGAGTTAGAAACAATTTGAGGCTTGAAGTGTATTTTTCCAATGCAGTAAAGTCTTTCCAGAGCAAAGTGTCTTAGAAATTACAATAAGGCATAGAATCATAGAATCATTAAGGTTGGAAGGGACCTTAAAGACCATTAAGTTCCAACACCCCTGCCATGAGCAGGGAACCCTACCACTAGACCAGGTTGCACAAAATCTCGTCCAGCCTGGCCTTAAAAACCTCCTGGGATGAGGCATCAACAACCTCCCTGGGCAACCCATTACAATTCCTCACCAACTTTATAGTGGACAATTTCTTCCTAAACTAACCTAAATCTCCCCTCTTCTCAGTTTAAAACCATTACCTCTTGTCCTGTCACTAATTAAACATTAATTTACATGTAAGTACAATAAGGCACAGGGTCTTTTCAGTGGTTCCCAGTGACAGGACCAGAGACAATGGACACAAACTGATACACAGAAGAGTCTGTCTGACTACAGGTTTTCATTATGAGGATGACCAAGTACTGGCACAGGTTGTCCAAAGAGCTTGTGGACTTTCCTTCCTTGGAGATATTCAAAAGTCACCTGAATATAGTCCTGAGGAACTTGCAATAGGGGAGCCTTCCTGAGCAGGGAAGTTGGGCCAGATGACTTTCAGGATCTTTTCCAGCCTCAGCCACTCTGCAATTCTGTGATTTTGTATACAGTGCTGCCCTCTTTTTCTTCTTAAGAGGTGACTGCAAAACAAAAATTCTTCTAAATTCCAATGGGATTTTTTGTAGATATTAGTTTCTTGTTGGTATATCTGTATTATCACAGTACTATTGAATTGGATCTTGATTTAATTTATGAAAAGATTGTTTACACTTCTAATTTAAAATCTTGTCAAGGATATACTGACTCTCCAGAGAAGTTATAGAGTAGAATAATCTAAAGCAATAGACTGAAATTGTTCTTTCCCACAGAACATCTCTGGGGAGAGCCTGCACTTATCGAGCAACCTGCAAAGCAGCTTGCACATTTTCTTGGATGAAACAGAAAAGGACAAATAACTTTAACTTATTGCATTCTGCTTTTTCTGCAGAGCTGGACAGAAATCATATAACTTGTCCATGCTTGTTTATTCCACTCTCCATAAGTAACAATATCCATATGCAAAACTAATGCAAAACAATGATCAGTTTTAAACAGCAGTAGTTAGGTTCATAACTAAAAGTGCAGCAACAAGTTGGAAAATATGCATAATGGAAAAACAATCTTCTGAACTGGACCATTTTCCATATCTATTAATCCACAAATCCATAAGTTCTTCATACCTCAAAATTTGAAGATCTTTGTTCTTAATCCAAATTCAGTTTGGATTTTGCAGGTCACACTCACCTCCATCTAAAAATAAAAAATTGTTCTGCAGTGCTTGGTGGGTTTTTGTTCTTTTCTCTAATTCCACCTGAAACTCAGACTAGATATAAAAACCTTCTCAAAGTACTTTTCATTTTTTTCTGAGAAACTTATCTAGTTTTACAGAGCAGCTTGTTTGGAAATCCTTTACAATTTAAGAACTCAGAGTTAGTTTCTCAGTATTATTCCATCAGCAGATGTTTTACTGCAAATTTTTATTGGCATTGAGGTTGAGGAGTACTCCTGAAATTACTACACTGCTAAATGCCATAATCTTTGTATTTTTATACAGAAAAGGGACGTAACTGCTCCTCCTCCGCAGGTATCTGGAGGTCCCGTTTTCCACTAGGCATAATTTGTGCCTTAAAGATTAGTTCATTCAGGGTATTTTGTTGTCATGTAGTGGAAATCATCAGAGGGAGTAGTAATCTATTTGATCTTCCCAGGATGAAATAACTTAGTTGGTTAAACTGTCTTTGTCCTTGTTACCTGCTTTTGAAACTCAGACCTTGTTCTTGTCTCCAGCTGAGACTTTAGAGCCTACAGAAAGACAGCAAGGATTTCTTCCAGTCTTAGCTGTGATGGAGTACTTCGCTGCATAGCTCCAAGGACACATCAAAGTTTTATAGTGTGGCTACAGCAGACATTATTTTCCACTGGATTAAGTTCTTATCCTTGGTACTTGTCTTTGGTATTCTATGCTGTGTTCAAACATCGGATCACATCAAGGCTTCTACTGATTTCTCCTAAGCCATTTCTAAATTCATGATGCCTACACACTGGGGTTGATTATTTTACAGATAACTTAGATTATTGAAAAAATCAAGATTTCTTAGGCCCACATACTCAGGAGATGTTATGTTGAAGTTACAGACTGAGGGACATACTCTTTTCTTGATTTTTAGTGGTGCTATTTTTCTGGTTTTTATGCTGGTAGTTATAAGAAAGACAAGCATATGCGGAGTTAAAAGTTACAAAAGCTTTATTCTCCACCTAGTTTTACATCAACTTGTGTCTGTTTCCCCTGTGTGTGAAATAATGTAGTTCTATACCTCATTCTCTAGGAAAGAGAAATTATGGAAACAGTAAAATTACACCAACCTAAGTTGTTCAGAAGCTGGAAATGCAAGCCTCCTTTCATCATTTAGTATGTAAAGTTATTATATTACTTTGTCCACCCGAACTCTGCCCTTCTTTACCAGCTTCAAGATAACAGTCACAGAAAAAAATATTCATGCCTGAGCACAAAATCAGTTTGAATTTTCTAGGTCTTTGAGAAATACAATTCCCTATTCTACCATGGGAATACATCTTGCAAGGGCACCATGTCCCCATCAAGATGGAGAGCTGGTAATATCTAGAGAGCAGAATAGGCAAGGAATCCTGGTAGAGACAGAATGAAACCACAAAGTATTTAGCTCTGAATATTATAAATCATTATAAACTTTGTGTTTGAAATCATGTCTCCAAAACCAATAGCAAACAAAAATGCATTATTGGATCAAAATGATGTACAGCAGTTTCTCTTCTGCCTAGCTGTCAATTCTGAACCAGCAGAAATAAAGAACAAAGCATCCATGTGGTTTTCATACAATTTGGAATTCAATGCCATTTTTTTTAAGAATTAAGACTTGCATAGATGCTTCCCCTCCATTTCCTCCTCCTCCCCCCAAAAAAACACACAACAAAAAACAAAACCAAAAACAAACAAACAAACAAAACTAAAAAAAACCTAACCAAAACAATAGCAGCAACAAAATGGTAAAAATAAGCTTTATGTCTACTTTATATATGTAATCTAATATTCTAAAATCATGGACAACCTTCATATGGGCTTTCTTTTTCTTAATTAGGCAGTACTAAAAATTTCTTACATACAGAAAACTCCACACACACTACCTTATTTTCTGGCAGATTTTCATGAGATTCAGTAGAATTATTGAACAACTTCCTTACTTTCTCTTTTTAATTGTCACTTAACTTCTGTTGCACCGGAAGATTCTGGCTCCACTGAATAATTGGGAATAATAGTTTCCAAAACCTCTCAAGTTCTGTTAACTACCACTCTCTGGGTTTGCAAGGAAGTACATGGGTCAAGTGTCTAGTAATATCTCTAATTGCATTCTTTATAGAATATTCTATATCTCTGCAATTTATCACTTATGTAATTTACATCTTTACGTGGAGATTAAAGAAAATAATTTCTGTTGGGAGTTTCTTCAGAAGATTAAAAAAGATAGCTAAAGTTTGATTGCAAAGTAAGACAATGTAAATGAATACTCCCTAATTAAATTCAGGAATGGTTGCAGCATGATTATTTCATTTGCTACTTTACCTTAATGAAAGGATTTGTATTTATTTAAAAGGATATAAATGAAGATTAAAGTAATGCTTCATTTTGTCTGACCAGGTTGTCTTTGAGACTTGATATCATTAGGTCAAGAGTAATTTTTTTCCCTTTTAGAAAAAGAGTAAACTATTTTAAACTAATAGAAAGACAGAGATTTATTATAAATTAGAAACTTCTTGGCTACCTTACAAGAAAAGAGTTGCAGCACAGATCTTTATCTCTGGGAGAGTTTGTATTTTTTTAATGAAAATTTATGAAAAACAGCATCAGTTCACTTTCGTATATCACTAAATGCAGTATATTAATTCTTAAAATGATTTTTTAATTATGCTTATATGAATAAGATTATGAGACTAATTTAATAATTTCTGTCACACAGTTATGTCACAAAAATTGGACTTTATTCTTTCACAGTCTGCCTATGAAACATCCTGTTTTGAACCAAAAAAAATTTAGAAGTGCATGCATGCAGATCTTGTACACAGTCCCAAGAGTCCTCCACTCAACGAGTCATTACTACTCCATTTAATTTCTGTTCAAATTGGGATTACTACAGCTGAACAAATAATTTCCCTGATGGAATTGTATCCTGTCAGCTTTATTTGAGAGATAAAACCATATTTGTGGAAAAAAATAAATAAATTTCTACAGCATCAGTATGGTTCTATGAAAAGTGATGCATAAAGTGCAATTATCTTGCCATGAGGGGAACTCAGGCTGGTAGGTGTGAGGCAGCAGGTGTAGATGTTGATCTGACATGAAGGCTGGATTATATCTAGTGGAATCTGCTTTTAACCCAGGTTATATACCCAGAAATATACTCCAAGTCAAGCTTTCCCTTTCAGTCAAGAAGAAGCAGAACAAGTATACTTACACTCAGGAATGTTGTCTGTGAGTTACAAAGAAGAAATACTGGAATGGGTTCATAGCTCTTCAGATTAGAATTTATTAAAAAATTATCTTCTCTGGTCTTGTGAAGGCAGCCATTCTTAAGTGCAACTCTACTTCTGGCAACTTAAAACCACTCATTGTGGAGGATAAGCACTTATCACTGTCAAGGTCAGTAGCATCTGCCATTTTGGCCAGGAAAGGCAGGGTGGAGGGCTGATACCTGCTTTGTTCTCACACTATCACCTAAGATACCAAGGCAGTATTTTCCCTTTTGAAAAGAGAAGAGACTATGCAAAATGACATTCTGCATCCAACAGCCATCAGAAATTATGCTAATTTGAGATCCCGTCTTGTCTAAAATATTTCTCCCTGACCTGTGTAATACATACATACTTGTATGTCTAATTCTCTCCAAATTTCCTTACATTTTTTTATGCAGCAATGAAATAACACAATATGGTATCACAAAACACTCTAGCAATAAACCCCATAGTTCAAAAATTACCTTTATGTGGTAATGTACCTGTACATATCTACAAAGTAGGCATGTTTCTTGGAAATTACTTTGATGGAGTGGGGAAAAATAAAGATATGTTGACAAGTACTTTTGTTGCTAACTTACAATTAAGATGCCGGCAAAATAAATATGTTGTTTACTACAGCCACAGTATAAGAATAAGAATGCATTTAGTTATTAATTGCCCTCTTTTTAAGTGACTGGATTTATGGATGTCACTGTAATTGCCATGCCATCATTTAGTAATCTTCATTGGTTTTCTGAGCAAACTTTAAAAGTTTGTGTGATTATTTTGGTTTTGTCATCAAACAGCTCATTTTTTCCTCATTTATCACCACTAGCATTCCAAAACAAGCAGCAGCAAACACAATGTTTTACAAAGAGAAGCTCAATTTAGACAAGCTTTTAGCAGGCTTTCAGCATTATGGGAGAGGGCAAACACATTGCAAACAACTGCATTAGCACGACAATAACTGATATATTGTAGCTGCAGCCTTGTTTATACTGAGAGAAGATACAGCTTTACCTTTAAAAATTAAATTGAACAATAACAATTATAAATATAGGAGAGGGTGAAGAGATGTGGAAGAAATTCAGCAGTTTTTGGATTATTTTTGTTCCACCACCAGGAAGATGTGTTCTCATTCCATGTGGAGATAATTTCAGGGGTTTCCATTTCTAAGACCTTCCAACAACTTTACAAGACAAGGGACGTGGGTTTCTTCTATTGTCCCACTACACAGACCCTAACTCAGATGTACAAAGAAAGGAGGTTTCTAATGTCACAGGGAAGACAGAGATGGGCTCCTGAGGATAGAGTTACAGATTTTAAAATTATTTCAGACCTTATGATTTCAGTCACACATGAAAAGTTAGATCTTATTAAACTGAAGTAGGTATCCCCATATCATAAATTATGTAATTCCAATTTTCTTCCTAAGAAACAGATTACATGGTTAGGAAAAAAAAACACAACACCACAACAAAAAATAAAAACAAACAAACAAAAAACCACAAACAAACAAACAAAAAACAACATTAAAAGGCCTGCATCATCTTCTCCATTATGCTACAAGAAAGGTGGCGCAACATATGCTGCCTACCAAGAAGGACTCACCTTTCCCACTCCTCTGTGACATGTCCGAGAGGAGTGCACAACTCTGTCGTGGTGCTGTTGAAGGAGAGGAAAAAGCTCTCCCTCCATTTCCTCCTGCCGCCCCAACAGCCATACTGCTACTACAACCCTCTGTGTAGCCTTTTGTGCTCCTGCACTGTTTTCAGAAGGATTTGGCACCAGCTGAAGAGATGCCCCCAGAGAAGCAGTAGCTGTAGACATGAGCAGGCAGTGGCACCTCAGACCATCAGATTCCTGTTGTGGCTAGTAAACTACAGTGCAAAGAAGCAGGATTTTAAAATAAAGAAACATAGGAGATGAATGCAACTTGCCTAGAAGACTTAGCAGCCATCAGCACTTCTGTGTGAAAGGTCCAGACCAAAGGCCGCTCTGCCTGTGCCAACTTCAGAACCACCCACAGAGACAAAAGCCAGTGAAGTAACAAATTAAACTAAATTTACCTGGTTGTGACATATTCCTTGTCACTTCTGGTATTTCTGAACAAAGCCACTCACCCTGTTATCCTTTGAATGCAGTCAAGAATACACCAGGAAGGTGGACTACATGGGAAGTTTGTCTCACTTCCTACAGTCTTCCTACACCATAAGTACCTTATGGTATCTACTTCAATTTATGCCAAATTTTATCAAGTGCAAAATTCAGTTGAACACATTCATAATATGCAAAATAGGCAACCCTGATAACAAATGTTCATAAAAGAGAAACAGCAAAGGAACATAAAAACTACAACTCATCTAATCACAAAAAAGATAACACCAGAAAAATCTTTTCTTTCCACATGCAGCTGCCTTTTTTCTTTATTTGTATTCATCCAATATTTAAATAGGAAATTTTCATAAGGCAGCTCCATTTCATTGTAAGTCTACAATATGCATTGCATTTTCATGTAATGAAGTAATAAGACAGTGCACTGAGAAGATGAGTTTCATCAGAAAGAAGTTCTAGTACTTCTCTTTGGATTTGCTATTTTGTGTGTTGTGACACCACGCAGTTTTTACTAACAAACCATCAAACAGGTGGTTAGTAATACATTCACTTAATACAAGCCAGTGGTTTCCCATCGAATCAAATGTTGACACCTTACAAATTAAGCCAATTTGTAGACTGTGAATCCAGAATAGAAAGGACAGGTAAGTAAAGTCTAAATGATCAGGTATGCAGTTAGCCAGAGCAACCTTAGCAGATTAGCTCAGTTTCAAAACTAAGAGAAGACATACAGGAATAAAGGGAAGTTATGAAACTTCATGGGAGAACCTGTGAAGACACTGCTTTAAGGACTACAGGAGGAAAGGAAGGTCATGATTCCTCAAGTCCCTTGTGAGGATGCAGCAATAACTGGTTTTATCATAGTTGGCTTCAGAAAAAATAGGGAATTATACTGCTAAAATCATTGCATTCTACAGGGTGATGAATTTTGAAGATCATGCTAAAGTTAGTTCTTTCCTCCATCTTCACTTTAGAGCATTTTATTATGTTATTTATTTTTAATTTTTTTGGCTGAATAACTTCTGGAACTGCAGTCTAACTTTCCTCAGTTTTTATTTGACTTCCTCTGTGATTGATTTTCTTGCAAATTACTCCCCTCTTGCTCTAGTCTTTGAAATTTTTTTTGCTTACTCTTATTATAACTGTTGAGACATTACAACTGGCACTGCTTCCTACAATTTCCCTTTTTAGAATATAAATTTCAGACAATTTTTGCCCCTTAGTCCAGACAGATTTTCCACCTTTGTTTTGGAGAAATTACAAATGTTTTATATACTCAAGTATCTAAGCACTTTGGTCCAGTATGTTTTACTATGTTGTTATTTAAATTTGTTCAGATTTGCTCTTTCAAAATCTGAACATTACTTACAAATCTATTTTTTTCTTACTGTTTTATTTAAAATAAACCTGCTTGTGAGTATATTTTTCCAAGGTTATTTGGTATTATCAATCATCCATAATTTCCTCATTTCCTTCCGAAGGTAGAATGCAAATACCATCATCTGTTCTGACTGATTTGGTGACTATTTGATACAAAAAAAACTTTAGCTAACACATCTGAGAATTCCTGAGTACTAGTGCTACTATTCAGGTTCATTTATCAAGCTGTATCTGGGAAGTGAATGTGTCACATAATAATACTCTCCCTGATGGTATCTATCTTCCTGATCTTATAGACTTCATTATCCGCTACCATTGTATCAATCTATATCAGATATAGAGAACTAAACCAAAAGCCAGGGGGAAGGGCAGGTTTTCTAATCCTTTTCTAAAATGCTTTTGCTCACAACAGATCCTGTTTGATCCATACTTTTGATTTTTCCTTTCTCTGCCATCCTTTAGATTGTTCATGTCTAATGAAACAACACTCTCTTATGTTTGCCCTTTCCAGGTGGCAATAGCATCTGATCTTCAACACTTTCATTCCAGGCATGGTTGTTAATCATCTCAGCTCTAGAAAGACAAGAGAGACAGAAGCACCTTATTGACCATGCTAGACTTTCACTGTCACATGGCTACCCAATTAATCATTTTCTAATGAGTGAAAAAAGAAACAAAAAAACATTGATTCCATCTCTGCTGCTGTATGACTGTACATGGTTTCATCTAGATAACAGGACAAGGCTGTGCAGAGGATGTTTGGCTTTTTCCTCCAAATTAAAGTCTACATTCTGGTCAATAATATCAAGAAATAGAAGCTAATAAAGTTATTCACTGAAGCCATGTAAGCAAAGTAAATTGAAATATTTTACACAGTGTAAGCTCTCTGTTGTATAAATTTTGGAATTGTTTGTATTTTTGTTCATTACTATACTAGTTGTATGGAATTTAATATACCCCTTTAAGGAAACTCTCTGTTAATAAGCATGGCATTAGTAAGAAGTTTATCTATTTCTGTTCATTGAGCAGAAATACAGAACTGGAGGAGGTGGGGGACAATGGACACCAAAAGTATCTCTGAGTGTGAGTTACTGAAACATTTTACTTGGACCAGTGCTGTTTAACATCTTTCTCTGCAACACGAACAGTGGCATTGAGTGCACCCTCAGCAAGTTTGCTGGTGACACCAAACAGTGTGGTGAGGTTGACACGCTGGAGGGAAGGAATGCCATGCAGAGGGACCTTGACAGCCTGGAGAGGTGAGCTTGTGCAAACTGCATGAGGTTTAGCAAGGCTGCACCTGGGCTGGTGCAATGCCATGCATGAATGCAGACTGAGTGGGGAACAAACTGATAACAGCCCTGAGGAGAAGGAGTTGGGAGCGATGGTGGGCAAGAAGCTCAACATGGTCTGGCAAAGTGCACATGCAGTCCAGAAAGCCAGCCATGTCCTGGGCTGCATCAAAAATGTGTGTCAGAAGGCCAAGGGAGGTGATTCTCCCCCTCTATTCTGCTCTCATGAGACCCCACGTAGTGTATTGTGTCCAGTTCTGGAGCCCCCAACACAAGAAGGACACGGAGCTGTTGGAGAGAGTCCAGAGGAGGGTCATGAAGTTGATCAGAAGGCTAGAACACCTCTCCTAGGAAGACAGGCTGAGAGAGTTGTTCAACCTTGAGAAAAGAAGGCTCCAGGGAGACCTTATAGCAGCCTTCCTTCAGTACCTGAAGGGGGCCTTCAGGAAAGCTGGGGAGGGACCTTTTTAAGGGCTTGTAATGAGATGACAAAGGGTAATGGATTAAAACTGGAAGAAGGCAGATTTTAGGATTATATTTAGTGTCAGGGTGGTCAGACAGTGGAACAGGTTGTCCAGGAAAGATGTGGATACCCCCTCCCTGGAAGTGTTCAACAGCAAGTTGGGTGAGGCTCTGAGAAACCTGATCTGGTGAGAGGTGACTGGCTATTGCAGAGGGTTGAATCTGGAGGATCTTCAATGTTCCTTCCAACCCTAGTCATTCTATGATTCTATGATATTTCTGGCACAGTCTTCTCATTGTCATGTTCAATTACACAAATGATGTTCTTGTGGGAATATTTTATCTGTTATTTGTTAATATCACAGCATATCAAGCATCGCCAGAGTGGTAGCCCTTAATCGTACTAGAGATCAATACTCCCTGGATCTCATCCTTTTCATTTACTTCAAAGAGGTCTGCAGTTTGTTGCTGAAAATGTTATTGGTATTTATGGATAGAGTCTTGCTTTGGTCTGGTTTGGTGTTTTTGTTTTGTTGTGGTTTTGGACATTTGTTTTTGGTTTGGTGTTTTTGTTTTTTGTTTGTTTGTTTTAAAATTATCTTACCACTCCTGTTATTCCCCACAACAAAATACAACACAGTACTTATGTGGGAGCAAGGTCACCTCTTCTTAACCTATATCCTATTACTTCGACTGATCATGATAGTTTCCCAGTATTTGATAAAGAACTGTTTACAAAATATAGTGACTTTCATTTGTTGACTTTCGACGAGGCTGTTATAGTCATTGAAGTGATTAATCAAAATTCACAGTGAAACTTTATCATTACTAATTTACCATAACTTCCTCAGCAATTAATTCCTCTGTAAAGCAGTTGTGGGGTTTTATTTTTTCTTCTTTCAGCAATCCACAATTTTCCATTTGATTAACTATATGTAATTGCATATATTTTTTTTTTTTATTTTCTTAATATGTAACTATATATTTTTCATTTAAAATAAAGCATTTACTTAGATAAAAACATCTACATAGCTAAATGGTTCTTTTAAGACCAATTTCCTGATGACTTTCATAGTGGAAAAATCTTCCCTTTAATACAAAAGTAAATTTTCGCTGTTGAGTGGGTAGAAATATCTAGTAAATAAATTAATCTCACAACTTTGTAAGTAACTTTAGAGTGATCTTTCTCAAAAAGTTAATGTGTGGACTTCATTTTACATGCAAGTAAAGTGAAGTAAGGGTTGCAGGTTCATGTTCTACCTGCCCTTGTTAGAATAATTGCCTTGAGTAAATCAGACAACTTGCTCCCCTCACAGACAAATACCTATGCTTCTAATTAATGGAAAGATTTAGCACTGCTAAAATAAGGTTCAAGGGAAAAAAAAACAACTTTAAAAAATCATTCAACTAACTAACACACAGAATAACCAAGTCCAGGATGTACATTCAAATGTCATTTGATACATTTCCAGTCATCTTCAAACTCATTAGAAGGACAGTAATCTCTGATGCTTCAATAACACACAAACCTGAGATCTTTGTGACCAGAAATAAATATACTATTCAGTATCCAGTTGTTCCTGTGCAGGGAGAGCAATACAAGAATATGTGCTAGAAAGTATTTGACTGCAATCCTGCAGAAACATTAAAACCTTAAAAAAAATAGCATACATTAATTAATAGCAGTATGTCAAGAACTTAAATAGTTTATCATCTTAAAAAATGTGTGACAATTTCTGGATTAAATTTTGCTTAATTTGTGCTCACAATTTTTGGGTTTTACTAACCTTCAACTGTTTGTTAATTCCTTTTTGTATTTTAATTTGAAAGTAAACTTATTATTTTAGTAACAGATGCATTGTGAAGTATGTGAAAAGGAATATCTAAATTACTTTTTTTGTGTCAGCAAAAGTATTGGACTGCGCTGTTTAGACAGAGTGATTTACTTATTAATCTACTTCAGCTTGTTATTACTTACTTATTTTATTATGTTGCTAATAAATGTTGCCTTAATAAAAAGCCATAAAGGAGAGAGAACAGATGAGTTGTACTATTAACAAGAAGTTGTGTAACAAAGTCAGAAAAGTCTGTTTAAAGTAAGACTTGCTTGTATACTAGTGGCCCCTACTTTAAATAGACAGTAGCTAGGGTTTGAAGATGAATAATGGTTGTGGTATTTTATTACCACATTAGTTTTTCTGTACTGTGACAAAAAAAAAAACAAATAGTGATACATGGTCCAAAGGAGATAATATTTCATGACTGATGAGGGAGCACATATCTCTGCAGAACAAATTAAAGAGACAAAAGAGGAGGTAAAAAGGAGGAAATTTATACTAAAAAAAAAGGAACTGTTACAAGAAGCAATTGAAGAAAAACTGCCGAAATCTGTCCATGATGATCAGATGAGTCAGATCAAGCCAAGACAAAGAGACATAAATTACTGCTATGATTCAGAATTATTTTGCATTTTGAAAGAAAACTCTTTTCAGGGTGAAATGGCCATGATAGATATTTTCTTTTTCTTTTCCCATCTACACTTCACAAATGAGACTCTACATTTCTGCACATGTAAGGAAAAATAATCTGACTGGAACAGAAAGCTGTCTTAGTAAGATATGAATGCTGTAATTGCTGAGTACTTGGACAAAACCAGGATATTCTCTGTTGATACTCATCATCACACAAAAGTGCATGAGATATGGTTTTCTTTGCATTAGTGTACTGAGGCTATCAACACCAATATGCTTACAAAGTAAAAACCCACTTAAAGTTTTGTTGTAGATCTTAAATATTTTTGATTCATCCTTTCTAATCTTATTTCAGTTTATGTAGGTGGACTGAACTGTAAAGTGTTATTAAGACCATCTTGAAATTTATAGTAACTATTCATAAAGGTTGAATGTTTTATTACTACTCTTAACAATTATTCTAATAACTTCTGATGTACTAACACATGCCACAGTCTCCTGTAATTTATTTCACCACAACGTTAGCACAATTACAAATCAAAGGTAGTATTCTGTGTAAAACAAGTAATACCAAAAAACCTAATTTCCTTCACAAAAATAATGCCAGTACAACAGCTGAAGCATTAAAATTTTACCTTTAGATTAAAATAATCTATGCTTCTTGGGTTTTAGACCCCCTCAATCAATAACCACTTCAAAATGTAGGACTAGCTGTAGTATATATAGTATGCACAGTCTTAAAACTTTATAAGCACCCCTGTTTAAAAAAAAAAAAAACAAACAAAAACTTAAACAGGCTGTCAAAGCATGGTCCACTATAATTCAATCATATGGAATGTCTGTTAAAGTGAGTATATTTACATAGGTGTAAATCTATACAAGTAATCCATTGATAATTTTGCAATTTAATGTACCCTTTTAAAGTTCAAAATTTTTGCTCTGTATTTTGAGTTTGACATTCTCACCACTGTGACTAAGCTGTTTCAGTCCAACGTGTTCATCACGTCTCTAGATATCATCGAATCAGTGGTTTGCACTGTGACATGTACTGACATCCCTAGCATGCAGTTCTCAGGCACTTCACTACACCCATTCATAAATTCTAAAGGATTTTTCTCCTTGACAGTACTGTCCCATGCTTGGAGGCAGCCTGAAAGGACTGTGGATGTTTTGCAAGGTCAGTGAGCCCAGTATGTCCAACGCTGTTCAGACATCCGATAATTTATGTGTTTTAGAAAGTTATTTCCACCAGACAACTCAAAAATATTCCCTCAGAAGCATTCAAATAGGCAGGAAATTAAAATAAATAAATAAATTACCAAAGCAGTGAGAACACAAATACTGTGGGCCCTTTTTTAAGAAGGTCAATCTGTAACCGTAAAGTAGTTTGGATGTGATACACTACAAAAGGATCTAAATACAGTTGGGCTTTTTTTTAATATAAAAAAGCTGCCCTGAGGTGTTGAGGGTTGTTGCAAGGCTTGGGATTTTGGGTTTTTTTGGTTTAGTTTTGTATAGTAGTCAGTCCATTAAATAAATAGGCCTTTCCAATGACTCTATTCAATGTTCATTATTAAGTGGTGAGTTACATGATAGATAAAACTTCAGAAGAACTTCATTCTAAATTTTTTGCACAGCAAACCAATTTCTCTTTCATCGCTATTAAGAAACCTAAGGGATTAATCTTTTATATCTCCTTTCAGATCTGTTACTAGCCATCATTCTGTCAGTCCACTTTTGGTTTGTGTTTTAATCTTTTCTACTTCTGCTTTCTTAGTTGGTAGGTCACACAAAACCAGCTGGGGTTCAAACCAAGGCCTTTGAGGCAGTGCTTCTAGAAATAAAGAGCATCTGAGTCTTCACCTACAACACAAGAACTGGTATAAGTTAGAAATAGCAATAGTACACATTAATTTTCAGGAATGTTTTATTAATTCATTGTAAGAAAAACAAAGCACGCCTTAACAGTTATCATAAATAATGTATCTGAGAAAAGGGTAATAGATTGTACTGCCTTAGAGAGATGTTCCATTGCAAAGCTAACAAGAAAAAAATTATAATCCCTTATGTAAGAAAAATCATTGTGATTTCTTCTTGTGCTTCAAATAAAAAATGGTAAAACTACACACAGTACTTAAATGAAATTAATCATGCATTACTTCAGATAAAATTGAAATGCCTATCATGAGTAAAACAGGTTTTGCCTTTGTGGGTGGGAAGAAACTATCAAATGTTGTTACTGTAAACATTTAATGCATAAGAAAAAATACTGAGTTTAAGTTAGACAAACCATACTACATTGGTTAGATTTGCTTTTCGTATCTGCCTTTCTGATTCTTTACGTGTCCTCTCCTTTTGGCCAGGTTTCTAAATGTAAAGAAATTAAACTTGAGTAGATGTCTCTAATTTCATTGACTGATACCAAGCTGTACTGTGATAGCAAGGAATTCTGATGGCATGTGTAAGCCCCCGTTAAACCAGTCATGCATCACCTATTCTTCCTATCCTACCTACCCTTAAAGTCTGTTTACCCTTTAGCATGACCTCTCCTTTTATTTCTTTACTGAAGCTCCAAATTTTGCAGAAGGCTGTCAAATTGCAGAACTAATGATCTGTAAAGAGTTCTTCTTTAATATTCTTTTTATCTGAATTGGTCTCTACGTGCTGTTTTACCTCTTGAGCTTATAATTTCAAAAAGTTAACATTAAACTACAATATAGAAGACATGAATTTGTGGACAAACACTGTGCTTACTAGCAGTTTCTCAGCAGCTCAGTGCATAAAGATAATTACACCTCCTGTAAAGAAGAGAGTTGACCTGTGGAATTGTTCTAACACAGAAGAAAATTGAAAGCAGGAAAGTGTTTTCTTCCTCTCCCTAGAAATGAAACATCAAAATTGAATTTGTTGCTACAGTGTAGGACTCACCACTTCTACACTGAAGTAGCTCTGGATTCCAAGATGCTTAAACCAGTGAAAAGGAGAAGCATCAAATACTCCTACTTTTATAGTTCTAAAAGAGGAGTCATTGTGCCTGAAGACTCACACCCAGCAATTTCACTGTATGTGGTCATATGGGGTTGAAAATTTAGAAGATTAAAGAGACAATACATCTCATCTTCATCATGCTTACAGTTGTGGAGTTGAATTACTTTTTTTGAGAGATCCAAGTGAAACTTTAGAACTCTGAACTAAGATTTCAGCTCTATGATTCACTGATGGCCAGGAAAGAGAAAAATCTCTATAAGCATTCAATTAGAGTTTTCTTCTAAATCTTTCCTATATGTGTCCCTGGGGAATGGGGAAAGGAAGAATAATAGATTTGTCCACAGAGAATGCACAGGTGCTTTACTCATCTTTTCAAGGGAGCTGTTTCCTTATTGTCTTAAGTTATCATCTTAAAGCTTTAATATCATTAATAAAGTGATGACTCATCTACACAAAGAAGTTGTAGAAAAAAATATTTCTGGTGGCTATCCACATAAACAAGGGCTGTGAAAATGTAAAAGGCTGGATTTGGAGATTTTTTTTTTTATTTTTTTTTTTCCAAATACTATCCTATCTGAATGCTTTATTACTTGTAAGGTCATTAGAACTGAGATGCAATTTAGATCAGATCAAGATGTACTTGGAGAAAACCTGAATATTTCTTTCAATGGTTCTGAACTATTACCACTTCAGAAACTTAAAAACTGCCCTGCAGCATTTTCTTTGTAGTCTAATAAAATGTGGTTTAAAACAATTAAAATCATAGTGTGAAACAAGGAAAAAATATGTCACATAAGGGAAACTAGTTCCAAAAGTAACAGGCGTGTTTCTTTCATTCACCTGCATATAATACATTCCGTATAAACAGCCACGCTGATGAAAACCCTGCCAGACCACAAATACTTACTTGTGAATGAATTAGCCCGCTAAGGCAAGCTGATCCTTTCCACTGGTTCAGAAGGATGTGCCACACATCACTACCTCAAGAAGGTTTAATTTGTGCACCAGCCCTCTCTTTGCCTTCAGCTCACCAGTTTTAATATTTCAAGTGGTCCTCAGATTTCTCACTTTCTCATAGGATTAGCCTACCAAGCCTTCATGTGAGCTAGGTAAAAGCCCAGTCCTTTGGCACAGACTCTTGATCCTCTGGCCCTTCCAGCAAAATTATACATATTCACAGCAAAAGTCAGTGTCCAACTGCAAAAACATCTCTCTGAAACAACCTCATCTAACAACTCAATTCACTTTTCTGGACTAGCTGAAAGGTTTATAACCTTCCAAACAATACCTTCCCTTATGTTCTCATAAATATGTTTGTACAATGCAGCATTCAGAGCTTTTATTTGAGTTTGAGCACAGCATTTGTCTCCTATAACTGCTATTGCAGCCCGATTTCCCATTCTGTAGGCAAAAATTGCATGCTCAATGCCCAAATTATCATTCACACCAAATGTGTTGACTTGACACAACTGTGCAAAGAAGCCCAGTGCAGTGTCTGTGCACATGTCAGGCACTCTCTGCCAGAAGGATACCATTCACTTTTGTTCAGAGATACGATCTGTACTTCACCAATTCATACATAGTTGAAGCTACTCATGATAAAATGATACAACAGGAATGTACTTCATTCAGATCATCTCAAAATGTGGGTTGCTGGGATGGATTAGTGGCATGCTTTAATATGTTCTAATGACATATTGTCATCATTACTTCATTTACTTGAAGTACTGCAAGATGACTAAATAATTGGCACAAACCCTAGAAGTAACACAGTCTTTAAAAGCAGCTTGTATGTTTGCACCATGAAGTAGATCTCTTGCAAATCTTTAAGCAACTATATATGCACTGTAGAATGAAGTAGAAAAGTGGACTATCTTACACTATGTTCCCATTTCTGCAAAAAGTAAACTAAACAAAAATGTATGTGATGTTCAAGGAAACTAGTAAGGCTGTTTCTGTGTATTTAGCAAATGCTTTTATGAAATCTTGTAAATGGCAAACATCAGAAAATAAAATTGAATTCACAGTCTCCAGAACATCTGCCAAAATTGCTATAATTGCCCACAACCAGGGAAATGTATCCTGCTAAATGGTTTAATCTCAGATCTGCATTACAGAGATTAGTCAAATTTATTTTTTCTTCAGTCTATACCTTTTCTAAGGGGAAATGTTTCAGATGTCAAAATACAATTTTTTGTTATGTCCAGTCTTTTTTCTCTTCCTAGAATGCCCAATCTTTTTCCAGTTACCAAACTGCATTTTTAACAAAAGAAAATTAATTTTTGAAAAAAAAACAAACCTGTGTGTCATTTCAAAAGTAAAGAGCAACTAAAAAACTACTCTATTAAGTACAGTCTTTTAAACTTTCCTAAAGGCAACTACAAGTAACTTTATTGCTGCATGTGCAAAGAATTTTGTATGAGACAAATTGACATACATTTATTCCTAATTTTTACATACTTCATCCATTCCCAAGGGAATTTTTCAAGGCTTGTTACTTAGCAAGAACAGCTAAGATAGCAAACAACTCAGAATTAGCAAGCAGTACATCAGTTCATCTGAGTATCAATTAGTATGTCTTTGCCAAAACTTGCCTTAACCCTACTGTTGATTTGTACTAAACTGTATATTGATCTTTCTTTTTATCTTGTATCTTTCCACAATAAGTGCTCCCATTTTCTTTTATCAGCATAATCCTCCAATGGATATGTTTCACCTCCATACAATGTCAATAGGCATAGTATCAACTGGCATTTTAGAAGAGCTGACCAAAAACAAAACTAGTTCACAAGATATTGATTAATGTTGGTTCAGAAGACAAATAATTTTTTTAAATAATCAGCTTTCCCAGTCTATTTCTGCCTTAGTTTGGTCTGTTTTTCTCTTTTCAAAGGCACAGACACCATGGTAACAGAGGATGAACTTTTGCCATTTCCTGGTTCTTCTGTGCGGGCTGTGAAGAAGTCCTTTGCTGGAGCAGAAGGGAGCCCTTGTTTGCAGCCCGAATCTGATGGCTTTTCTGGGCTTACCTTCCACCATCTCAAAGAAGAAGAGGTGAGAGCAAAGCAAGGGAAACCTCAAAATATTTGTGGCTGAAACAGGGGTATTATTCTTTAGGTATAAACAATGTTTTTGTGTGGGAGAGCTGGGAGGAAAAAACAGGACAAATGGTATGCATGTGTATGAGAGAGAGAGAAAGCATACATGGCATAGTTTAAACTAATTATTTTCTCCAAAGTTTAATCATAAAGTTACTTAAAATATTTCAGGCTGAAATATCCCTTTATCTGGAAAACGAGAACTAAGTAATTAAAAAAAAAAAAAGATCCTGCAAGAATCCTGAAAATAGCTTTGTTATACACTTAAGAGAAGGTGTCAGAAAGCAATGTTCAATTAGGAAACACCTAAAAAAAGGTAGAACATGGAATTATTACAGAATCCATAAGTATTGAATGGTAAATGCTTTTCTTAACAGTCCCAACCAGGAATCAAGACTCAGCTTCCATGCACTGGACAACAAATGTCCCAATCACAGAGGAAGATGAATAGCAGAGAGGTAAGCAGATCTCTTTTACAGTTTAAGGACCAGATGACAAGCCAGGGGTCACAATACTGTCAGCATTCACGTACAGTTACTGGTCTGAGCAGTAATGAGCAGAAGGCTTTAAACATATTGCCCACAGCAGAATAAAACTCTGATGGTCTGTAATGAGGCACTGAAGAAATTGTGGTAACACAGAGATTCATCCAAAGCAGAATCTTCCAAGAGGCACCATCTACATCAAAGAAACTACGGGTTACTTTATTATCACAAGATGCCTGGGGTAAGTGAGATCTCTGAGCTGCAAGGAAGAAAAAAGAACATAGTCTCTTCACTTTCCTGATGTTTGAAAGTGCAAACATCAAAGGAAGAGAGCACCCAAAGAGGAAAGAATAGAGTATGGGAAAAGAAATGGAGATGAAAGTTGAAAATAGTCAGGTAAAAAGCAGAGGGCTGAATCTGACATGGTATTGTTATTTCCTAGGTGCATACTTTTGTAGCCAAAACTCAGTGAAAGCTCTTAAGGTTAATTACGTAGAATGGATATTTCAAAGCCATTCTAAAATATTTTATGTGGCCATCTCAAGAAATGGCTAAAATAAAATAATTATGATTAACGGTAATTAGGTGTTTATTACCCCTTTTCTCTAAGGGGTAATTATTTCAAATTACTGCTAAGACAATAGAGTTTTCTCTAGGGAAAAAAATATTGTTCCTTTTAAGAAAGTGGAAAATAACGGTCCAATTTGTTTTTGTTTACACTTGATTCTTATAGAGATCCAAACTGTACTACCTTACTAAACTGGGTGCAGCTAATCACGGAAATTAGTACATCAGTGGATCCTACTTCAGTCTCCCAGGCAATATACCTAGTATTAGGGATGAAGCACTATATTTTCAGTCCTGCTCACATTCATGAATAGTGGATTTGTTTCTGTATTGTCATTGGAAACTGCTTAAAAGAAAGCAGAATGAAAAAAATAAAACAGACAACATGTAGGTCACTAACTATTCTCAGGTGCTAAAAAGTGTGTTTCTTCTAAGGCTGTATCATCAGTAGCAGATAGAGAAAATGAAGCCTGCTATATGTCAGCAAAATGCTTCTCACGGGGCATAATTTCAACCACGTCAGAGGCTTCAGAGGAGCATCCTTACATAGGTATCTGCCAGTTCTGCAGAAGAATCACAGTCAAGAAAAGCAAATTAATTTAAACAGGCTGGTGCAAGTTATATAGATCCAAAACAGGTCTAGAATAAAGCTGCCCCAGTACTCTTTCATCAAGCTATGCTGAGCAACATCAACTGCCTCTGCTTTTATTGAAGTCTTCTCAGGAGGATACAATATGTCAGCAGGCCAGGCACACAAGTTATCCTGCTTTTAGCATCACCAGCAATTGAAGGAAGAAGAGTAAAAAATGTGGGATCTCCTTCAGGTGCAAAAGACATCAGGTTTGAAGGGACACAGCAAAGTCTAGGCAAAGGTTTCTTGTTGTGAGAACCCAGGACTGTTCCCTGTGTGAAGCCTTTATCTAAAGTCATGTACTTAGACTTCATCTGAATTCAGAGAAACTTTTGTTATACACCCTATGAAGGAGCAAATAATTTCTCTAAGAAATAAAAGGCAAAATCGTTAGTGCCAGGAAGATCCAAAGCACCAAACAAAAGACACACCTGGAGGAAAAAAACAAATATAAGAAAGGTATATCATATATGACTATAAACTGTCCAGACTACAATAAACAAGGTATTTGTTAACTCTAGGAAAATCTAACTACGGGGAAAAGGCTAATAGTAACTAAGAATTCAAATATGCAGAAAATAGGCAGTAGAATCCCTGGAAAAAAAGACGTGAATATGCAGTCATGAGAATGTAAGTCACTTTGTTTTGCAGTTCACTTCCTGCTGAGTTCTGTAGAGGGTAGCTTAATGTGCTCAGTAAGTGTTCATGGGATGCAAGAGATAGAAGACGAATCAGCTTTTACATGCTTGATGATTATTTTTTTTTTATTTTCATAGAGAGGATTTGGGATAAGGAATTTATTACCCTTTAAATGATATGATGTAGGTACTATTACCATAGGAGAGAGTTTTTGAATTGAAAAAGAAATGCATTTAAATTGAAAAAGAAATGCATTATTGTAACTGCTGCATAGAGGTTTATTTGCATACAGAAAAATAACCAGTATTTCCTCTGCTTCAGATTTACTTCCAAGTAATTTATACAGTGATTCATTTTCAACTTAGCTCACCATTCCACTTCATTAATAATAAAGAGAAAGATGACATCAGAAATTATGAGTATTTCCCACAGGGTATTCACAAAGAGTGCATAGAAATCCACAGCCTCATTTTTTTCAGTGTAATCACACTTAAGATGCATCTTACGTTCTCTTGCCTCTGGTATGATTTGACCGGAGAAGTGACAGATACAAGTAAGAAATTTTGTCAAGTTGAGACTCACCACATTCCACAAAGAATATCAAATGCACTTAGCAAGCTGACAGCTACAGAGGTTTTTCAGAACATAAAGAAACAAAACAATCTGCAGTGACTTCCAAATTTCAAATGTGAGGGACCTACAAGTGATTTTAAAAAGCCCTTTTTCATGTGCCTAAGTGTGCCGAGATATGTATGTGCTCACACATACAGATTTTGAGAAAGTTCTGTGAGGAAGCACTAAGACCTTGAATAAAATACGTCTGATGAGCCAGCAGTGAGCCAGTAGTAGGTGGCCTGTTACATATGCACTGACAAGATAACAGAGATACACTACCATGCATGGAGCCAGTCAGATTTCTCACAGGTATAGTTTGAGGTACTTTGGGGTACTTACTAGATGTTCTCTTTCATTTGAAAACATGTCAAGTGACACCAAGTTAAGCTTCAGGTTAATAGTAGATGGCAACCTTATTTCTTGTTTCTGATTTACTTGTGGTTAAGAGGATAATGTTTTCCTGTTCATAGTAAAACTATGATTTGGAAGTAGAGTAAGTCTCCAAACATATATTTAAGTATATCCGAGAAACCCAAAACTAAGAACAATGTTAGAATATACCTCATTTTAAGATATCAGAAGCTTTGCCTCCAGCTCCTGATGGTAGGGGTCTGACTGGCTTCAAAACACATGCCTGGTGGGAATCTGTAGTCCAGGAGTCCACACTCAATCTAATCAGATGCAAGATTTGCCAAAAAAGTGTGCTGCATTGGTATGGGGGCCCAAACACTGAGTGCTTTTCTATACTGATCTGTTCCCTGTGTGCCAAATTACTTGCTCATAAATGAATGGGAGAGGAGAAATTATGTGGTTATAGATTGTGGTTTATAAATTATGTCTGCTATGCTGTGCAATGAAAGTTTCACACTAGGAGCCCATAAAAAGGATTATCTTGTAAAGCAGATGTTCCAGTTAAAAAAAAGGTATAGGAAACTTTACCATGGAATAGCCTGCTCAAAAGGAAAACTCCTTTTCCATTCTCAGTAATTTCTGGCATAAATTTATACCTCAAACTAAAGGGGTATTATTACTTTGTAGTTCCACATTTCTTACATAAGACTGGGTACTTAATTGCACATAGATTCATTTTTATTCAGACTAAGCAGCTGACCTCAGGAATGTCTGCTGACAGTAGATTCCAGAAATCTTTTATGTGCTGTGAAAAAATCTGAAATGGGCCTGGTTCTGAAAGATATATGGAGATGTATTGAGCTCTTTCTTCCATCTGAAAAAAGGAAGAAAGTGCAAAACTAGAAATCCTTGGTCTTTTTCAAACTTCACTTAAAAAACTGTAATAAAAATTATGTCCTCAAAAAGGGACTGATTTAGTGTCTGCCAAGGTACTTCCTCAAGCTTCAAATTTTTATCAGGATTCATTCTTCTTTTGACACCCATGTGATGCAAAACACAGAAAAAATGTTTAGTGATTTATATTGGAAAAAAGTCTTTTGTTTGTGTCATGCTGCACATAATGAGTGGGTAATCCCCAGGACATAGAACCTATTTGCTTTTACTTTGCTGTTAATCCTACTGTGTCATGTTGCCCGCTTAGGTTAGGCTGGATCTACACTCCCCAGTAAAGGCTTAGTTGTTCTAAAATAGTCATAATACTAGGTAGTTATCATCTTCAAGGAAAATGAAAAATATTCTTGGGGTTTTTTTGAGAGTTTTTGACTTGGTGACCTCTGAATGCTTTGTTGTCTCTGTATAACTACAGGAGGGACATGAGAAAATTCTGAATCTTCCTATGACTAGATACCGTGAGGCAGTCATTGCATATTTTCTACAAACAAGAAAGTAAGAAAGCCAAATCTACTGAAAGTCCAATTTGAGTGGCAAAAAAAAAACAAATCCTGGTGACTGCCTTTAATTAAACATAAGAAACTTCCCATCATTTTATATATTAAACAGATTTTAAAGAGTTAAGTTAAACCAGCAAGGATTATAGTTAATAAAACTTAAGAAAAATAAAGATGCAGCCCAACTGGTATTTGTGTATACCATTCTCAGAGAAAATCTTGAAGCAAGTGTAAATATTTTTCTGGGGTAACCTTGCATGAGCGTGTTGACTTTATGGGGTACTGAGGACTAAGACTTACTGTGAAATGTTGCTTCAGATCTTCTTCTTCCACTCAGTGACTCCCATTGCTCTCTCCACCAGGACTGCACTTTTGGGTCCATTTTTTATGAAAAAGAAAACAAACCATAAGGTAAAATACTTTTGACATAAGGTTTAGGGCTATTGGTTGAGCCAGAAAGTAACCATCTACAACCAATCCACTTTAAGTGTAACAAATCCCTTGTAAATCCACCAGGCTATTTGTGAGAGCACAAACATGCTCAACAACTTCCTAAGGGCTGGATGGGCTGGGCATGAGCAGCGCCACGTGCTACGTCCGTGACACAAAGGGATAACCCTGCTTTTCCAAAGCACCACATGAAAAGCTGGAGCCTGACCTGCCTGCATACTGTCTCACATTTATGTTACCATCTTTTCAATGCAATTTTCTTACCTTTAAAACAGATTCTGATTGGGATTCTGTTGCGCTTCATAAAAGGTTGCCAGAAAGGACTGGATATTTTTACTGTTTCCTGCTACAAGTTCCCTGAGCCTGTTTGGACGTTACAAGTAAATGATTCTTATTCATACTGAGGGAAGTTTTTGGAGCTGACTGTGCAAGTCTGGGAAATCAGAAGCTTGTGCATTTAGTTAGCTTGGCAAAATGCAGAAATTTGAATCGAAATTACCATGCTCAGTGACATCTTCTAGAAATTATGCTGCAAGATCAGCTATACTGTCTCATAAATATTTAATCAACCAACGTGCTTGTGGAGTACAGTGTCTAACTACATTAGGGTAAATTAACAAGAAGACCAATTCAGCTTCAGACCTCAGAAGTAGGCAGGTTTAGTAGGGTATCAGTAACGCCCTATAACATTTAGGATGTTCAGGTTTTATGTATATATGTGTGTCTGCCTGTGCATGCATTCATGCATGTTTACACATGTATTCATGTGTATACATGTAAGAGTATATATGCATGTATATCCCTATGATCCAGGATGCTACTAATAGAGGAAGCATTGCTTAACATGTGTATGTATGTGTAAGTATTACATATAAAAATATACAAATTTATGTTTGTGTATATATAAATATTTTTTGGTGTGAGTATACAAAGATCCAGACACATGCACAGCATGCGTGTGTCAGCCGTATCAGAAATACATGCAATATAATTTGCTACTATTTTAGGAAATACTGTTATAAAGAACAAGCTCATTTCTAGGGGCAGGAAAAAGTAGCTAACTCTAATAATAAGTCTGGATGAACTTTGCTTATTCTTTGACTTTTAGATAGTTCTTTCAATTACCTTTTAGATTTCTATTGTAAAATTGTCAGGCTAGCAATGAGGAATGAGACTGCATGTTCCCTATCACAGGCAGCTGTTGGGAAACTCTTTAAGTAAAATAAGAGACAACCTATTCTGTTACATGATTTGCCATTTATATTTAACTTGGTCATTTAATAGATGTTGGTTTACACACTCCTGAAATGTCTGCTAAATCTTGCAATGGCCCACTGATGGATTCAGTATTTGAAACTTTCCAGTTTCTCTTGTTGAGTTTTGGATTACACAGTAAGCTTCTTTAATCTTTGAAAGTGACTTTTGACTGCAAGTTAGAAAAATTTGATAGAAAATATCTATCAAACTGAAAATAGTAACAATTTTTTTCTGTAATATCGCCTTTACCAACAGAAATTCAGGTTAATTTGGGTATGTAATACACACTTTTTACCCAAAGCTTTAAATATTTTTATCCAGCCCTTGAGCACTGAAAAAAAATGTTGTTTTTTAGGATGCTTAATGTGATGCTTCCGTTAATCTTAAGAGCAATAGAAGTTAAATAGTTGCCCAAATAACAGGTGAAAACTGAGTCCAGAGCTTTGGATATTGCATATTCTTATTCATCTTACATCTAATATAAACTATATTGTAAATTACTTTAATTTTGTTTAGAATTTTAATTAATTTAGAAACAAATTGACTCCTTAAGGCTGCAAACCCATTTCATTTTCATCCATAGTAATTTGCTATGTCTCCCTTGAAAACTACTTTCTTCATTAAAACCTAGTACAGCTACCAAGTGCAGCTGTTTGTTTGCAAAATTTCAGTGTCTTAAATTCACTGCTGTAGTCCTGAAACTATGCAAAGTGGATCCAAAACACTATTGACTTGTAGCTCTCAATTCAAACCAATTGGGATTGAACAAACATAAATATGAGTAACAAGATTTTCTGGATGTAGAACCAAAAGGTAAAAAAGTTATATCAACAAATAATTTCATTTCCTAATTACATTTGAGAATGGATTTTCATTAAACATGCAGTGTATTTGATCTTTCATGCTCATTTAACCAACAATTTTTCCTGAAAGTTTTCTAGCACATCACGGAAATGTAATGACTCACAGCATTTGTTTACTCCTCTTTTTTAGGGAAAAGAAAATACCTGAGGGACCTGTAATTATTGAGAAATATCAGCTATTTCACTTCCTTTCACTTCTAAAGCAGTGTAATCAAATGTCTGCTTACTTTGCAATTATGGTAGGAATTTCTGGGTGAGTTGTAGCATTTATTTAATTCTACAGTAATTTAGAAAATGTTTTATTTAAGAACAGAATAATTATATGCCTTATCACTCACAAACTGCACGTACTTAATTTTTTAATGTATCACTTTACAATTCAGAAAACAAGAACAAGAAACAATTTCAATTTTCATTTCTATCCTTCTTGTAAAATGCATTTTACAAAGGGAGATCACATTTCTCATTGCTGTAACTAGTAATTTCTAATATGATATGCCAACTTGTTTTTTCAGAAATAATACTGTTGGAAACCATTTTCAAAACAGCTTAGTACAATGCAGGATTACTTTTAAACAGCAGGTTTTATTGATTGCTGTTTTGCAAATGACTTCCCTAACACCTATTACTAAGACACTGGAACAGCACAAGCTGAATAAGTAGTGCAAGCCTTTCACAGCACTCTGCAGGCAGGTACATTTGTATGCAATAGAGGAGAGGGAGTCAGCTAAACTATTCACTCATTCATTTTGGCTCTTTTTCTAACTGTGAGTTAACCCTGTGTGTGTCCTACAGAAGCTTTGGGGATTGTGTGCTGACATTGCACATTCCTCTCTCTGAGTTTTCCATGTTTACATTTCTGTTTGGAGAGTTTGTTCTCCTGAGTCACCAAAGCCTGATATCTTTTTCTTTATTATTTGACCTCTGATTTTCAGACATGACCAGTGTCTGAAGAAATCCTTTGTGTCTATATTTCTCACAGAGGTGTAAGAAGAAAAAGAATAGCAGGAAATTACCAGAGCTGAGATGTTTCAAGCAACTTCAGTAATTAATGGAGTGAAAGAGGCTGCACATGCTGAGTCTAGGCCTGCAAGGTAGTTGCATTAGTTCCAAAGAAGGAGGAAAACAGATTTCACAGCTTCATACATAAAACTCAGTTATTGAGATTTTTTTTAACAATATTGCATTTTAATGGACCTCCAGTTGATTTTTTTCATACACAGCTACCACTAATCCTTGAAGCTAGTTGAAAACGTTTTGTAAGTCTATCAAGAGATAATTGACTCAATGGGTGTTAACAGCCAGGCAGCTCAGCTCAAGTATTTGTCAGTTCGGAGGTGCCTCTGAAAGAGGTTTCCTTTTCTGATTAATACAAGACAAACATCTGAGTGCACACCTGCAATTTCAGTCTATAATGTTCATGCATGTGACTATGCCACTGTCCAACTTATAAACATGAATAGATCCTAATCTTCAGAAAGAAACAGGAAAAAGGCCTTTATGACACAGTAGCACAAGTGGGTAAAGTTAGTCATACAAACTGTCAGAATTTAACGTTTTTAGAAATGCACTGTTCTCACTAAAATTATACTATCTGTTCTGAATAGAAATCAAGCAAGTAAACAACTCAGCCCAAATGATACAAATAGAAAAGGAATTAATGAAGCTCTACTGATCACAAATGTGAAAAAACCGTAAATGAAAAGAATTTGGGCTTTTAAAAATGAGATTATAACAATGTAAATTTATAAGTCAGCATGGTTTTACTGTTGATAACATTTAGTAGATTGTTTATGATACTTAGCACTTTTTTATTAAAAAAACCCAGAATTTTCCAAACACCTAGTTTATCAACTACACAAAACATGAGTATCCTCAGTATTCAAAGGGATAATAATATTTATGAAACACATGAAGGTGATACACGTTTTTCACATGAGAAAAGGCACCTTAGCCATGAAGCTCCCATCCCATGGAACTTTCTGAGTATGAGTCCTGTCTCAGACATGAAGCTGTAATACACAACAATATGTTTGTTTATGGCACGTGTACTATAGTGCTGACTATACATTAGCAGCACTGCAGAACTGACCTCACAGGGTGTTTTTCACTGCTGTTCTGCTTTTGTCAGCCTTCTCATTTTACTTTATCTTGACACTTATTTCCGCTAGAACAAACTTCACATTCTCAGTTTTCTCAGTACATTATCACTATTATCAGAAGCAGAACCAAACACAGCTTTTACATCAAGGTTTTCAGAAATATATCCTCAGCCTTGAGTCTTTCAGGGTATTCTTCAACCTATCTGAGCTCATCACTTGCACTACAGATAATTTTTGTCTTTCATTTTCCACTTTAACTCTTTGGAGGTGAATAACAGGCTATAAAGAAACAATGGCAAAATTCCCACTGACTTCAGTGGGAATGATCAATCAATTGCCTAAAATCATTAATAGCATTAAGATACTTATATGAGTCCTTTCCTCTTCAAATTGTGACATTTTAACTTTCTACAGGAATATTCATGCAAATTTGTCTACTAAGTGGAGTGGGGTGTCTGAGACCCTTGTATGAGGGACCAGCCCTCAGGACCCGTACTTGCTGAACTGGTGTCAAAACCCCATTGTAGCCCCTAAACAAAGTCTTGTTTGTATCCCAAAAGGCCTGCCTGAGAGGGTGGAGACAATGCTGGTGGCCTGAATATGGCCTGTAGTCTGCATGTACAGCAACTGAGATAAAGACCAAGAGGTGGAGGGGGCAGAGATCCACTCCAGCTGCTCAGGCTTATGACTCAAACACACTTGTTCATCCTTGCAAAACAAGGAAAGTAGGCCTATAAAACAGGGGGCTGCAATGGTGGGCTTTGGGAGCCTCACTGACACAAACTCTCCCCATTTGGCTGACCCAATGCTGGATCCAGGACTGGTGATTTTCTATTATCTCTTTCTCTAAACTTTTCTTCTCCTACTCTCTCTCTCTACTTTCCTGTCATCATTAAGTAACACAAGGCCTAACCATTATTTTTTTCTCAGGTTATGCAGCTTAAACATACATGTCTTGTACTCTTCTGATCTGTCAGCCTTTATGATCATGCAGCCTAAGATAATAATTGAAATATCCAGATTCCTTCTATAGTTTTAATTAAAGCTAATTCAAATTCTGATTGAGTGTCATTTCACCCTAATCTAATCAAGGGGTATCGGACAGTCGAGCATTTCCTTGCACCGTGACATTTCAATCACTCTTGCTAGAAGGGCCAGGTCTGAGACAAAGGTTGGATCCAGCCACACTTGGGCTCCTCTCTGAAATGGAGTTTAGAAAGCAAAGGGATCCAATCTAAATCTCTCTGGGTTACCCTTCCTGGGTCGCAACAACTTGTAATGGATTGATGCTCTCTAATTGCTGTATTCCCTCATATAGCATTCAGTGATTGTATTTACTTTTTTCTTCCCCATTTCTCTGAGTCCTTCCAGTTCTCTTTTCCCAAAGTATTTTCTCTTTAACTGTCTCTTGCTTTTTCTGTTCATGTTTTTCTTACTCATTTTGTTTCCATTTTCTGAACTTCTTGCCAGATCTTATTTTTTTAACCTTTGTTCCCCTACTCCAGAAAAGGAAGACCTTCAAGACTGTGAGGGAAGGTGGAAATGCAAATATATTGTTTTGCTTCTGAGTTCTGTGGAGCTAGAAAGGACATCTGCTCTGGCAGGCTGTACCCACACTTCTGCAGCTGAGCTTCCCCTGAGATAGCTCCTAATACAAGAGAGATGGGGTGTGCAGTGCTGTCTATACATCTCAAACTGACAGCTCAATCAGAGTCAGGTGCCAGCTTTAGAAAAAGGAAAAAAAAATATTATTTAATCTATTTGTGCCCAAGTGGAGATCCAGAAGTCATCGTGATAAAATTGCTAGGTCGATATGTTAGCTTTTTTTGTTCTCCTCAATTTTAACTCCTTTTTCCTAGTCTTTCTTCTTCTTGCTGCTGCTGGGTGCTACACAGGTTAAGCATTTTTATAAATATATACATTTTAAATTGTTATTCTGTATTAAAGAGTCCTTGTAAAAACAATCATGACTCTCAGATTAAGTTTCCCGGTGTTCTCCATCAGAGAAAACAGAACTTGCTGACACATTTACTTTAGATTTAAATAGGTTTTTTCATTACTTCAGAAGCTAAACAATCACAGCTAAAAGCTGGCAAGAATTCAGATATAAAGCAGGAGGGAAATATCCCCCTGACAAAAGATTGAAATGGAGTATCTGAAAGTTCATACGATACTAATAAAATTTCACTCACTGAGAGTGGTCAAGTGGCAAAATCTGCAGAAGACATAAAGGTAATTACTTTAGCCAAAAGTGAGAATTAAAAAGACTCTAAGCAATATTGAAGAGAATTAACTGATCAATCCAAATGGGTGCTGTGTCAGTAAGTACAGAAACTTTAACAGCAAACTTCTGCGCAGGGTTTGAGAAAAGGTGCTGGGCTTTCTACATATTCTCTGCTTTCTATGATTTTCTAAAAGACCATTTACTAAAGACTAATGTTTAACCTGCAACAAGGTTAAGAAATCAAAAAAAGTTTGGAATGGGAAAGTGAGCAATATGAAAAACAAAACCATTAGCTGGAACAGGCTGACTGCCACATGGGCTGTGGAATTTGTTTCCTTGCTAGTTTCAAAAAGCCATCTGGAGAAAGCTCTGAGTAGCCTGCTCTAACCTTAGCTTCATCATGAGGTGACCTGCAGAAGCCCCTCCTGACATTGCTTTTTTTCTGCATTTCTACTCCTTTAATGAAATCAGGGGTGCAACTAGATTTGGGCACAAAACATCTTCCATTCATCTGGAAGAAGCTTTTGAATCCTCTGAAAGAAAGGAAGTGATGAGACTCATGGAAGGACTCCACTGCAAGGAGTGTGCTAGGAAATGAAAGTGGGAAATTTAATCACTCATGCTCTCATTCCAACATGCTCACTAGCACCAAGATACCAAGTGATTTGGTCATTATTTCATAGCTGACAAGAAAAACCAGCTGCCAAGTCCTCAGTATGTCTCAAGTTCTTCTTAGGTTGGTGACAAGCTGCTGAATTTAGATAGACCCTTTTTTTGGATGTTCCTTTTTTCTGTCACCCCTGTACATGAATAGGATTTTTAACCTCTGTACCCATCTGCGTCTCCTGCTTGCCCACGTTTCCTGTCTTTCTGTTTGCATCACTGATACCTTCAAACCTCTTCTTTTTACTGAGATCACCAGCTCTTAATGACTTTAGTTTATCCCTTGGTTTAAGTTAGAATTGGAGGAGGAATCAATGGAAAATTGCAACATTAGCAGCATCTCTTTGTAATAAAGATGATTGCATGCAATTTCCAGTGTAATTTTCCATCATGACTACATAAGAATTATTATCAGAAATTTGTTGCCTTCAGAAAACAGATTTTATATAGCTGAGACATTAAAAACCTGCATGAAAAGAGACTAACTTAATAAAAGGTTTGCCAACAATTGAAAGTTTAAGACAAAACACTGCCTGGAAATATCCACTGAGGCTGTGCTGTCACTCATCACATCCTCACAATGAACTGACAAGTTTTAAGATATTGCCAGAATTCCAGTGGGTATTTTTGTATCCTCTGGAAACTGCTTTATAATTTCACATAAGTTTTCATTCCCAAAAAGATGAAGTTATACTGTCATCTGTAACACTCTTTCGTGCTGTCATCTTCTCCTGCTTTTCTCACTACGCAGTGGAGAGAAGTTCTCTGCTGGCAATAAAAAAACAAAAAATGTGGTGTAATCCTTAATCTACACAGTAGATAACCAGTTTCCTGCATCCAAGCTACATCACAGTAGTGTGGTCCAAATGTAGATTATTCAGTTACAATGGAATACTTTGTTCTACAAATGGCCTTTTTGCTGTGTTTATAATTGTTTATCACATACATGTAAAAAGACTAGTTGCATTGCATTCCGCCTTGAGCATTGAGAAAACTAAATGTCAGACTATCAAGGCTCCCCATAATGAGCCTGTTAAATATAACAGAAATTACATTTTAAAATTACTGAAACTGTGACCAGCATCTCAGAACAAACCAAATCCCTCTTTACTGCCAGGAAAAAAAAAAAAAAAAAAAAAAAAAAAAAACCCAAACCTAAAAATAACCACTTCATTTGATTGGTTTTTAATTTCCAAAAGTAATAGCCCAGACCAGATAATTACATGAGAAACAGCACTGAACTATCATTAACACTAATGAACAGTACCTCAGACTTTCAATCTCTCTTAGCCAGCCATGCACTCCCACACAATACTCTCAGTATTCAGCCACCTATTCATATAAAAACTGCATTAAAAATGACAGTGAGTTACATTGTATAATCAAACAATTAGGTGTCTTGGAGAAAGATAATGTTGTAGGGCTTATTCTTCATTCCTAATTTCTGTTACAGAAAACAAGTTTACACAACTAAACTTGCCCATAACTGGGGAACAGAGGGTGTTTATTACTCTGTAATAGAGAGTAAAAGAATAAAAGAGTGATAGAGATGACGAAACACTGCACAAGCACAGAAAAAACAATATCTGTGTAAAAAAGACTGCAGACTAAATGGATCTCTGAATTGTTCAACATTATGTGGTCATTCTTGGCAAGATATAAAACTAACTGCTTGTTGTACTGGAAGAGCTTAGCTCCTGCTGATGCAGATTTTTACCAGATAGATGGTATTTCTTCTTTTCTTCAATTAACATTTTCCTAATTTTTTTTTTTTTTTAATCTAGTAGTCAAAATCTATAAAGTATTTATTGTCTTCAAGCTAGGAGATTAAGGACCTCTATTTTCACCTCTTCCCTGAAATGCTTTTGGATTTAGTTACAATGATGTTATTACTTCAAATCCAGCAATGGCTCTAGCTTTAAAAAAGATTGCAGAAAGATAAACTTAATGCTGTGTGAAAGCCATACTCCAGTGGTCTTCACTGTAACCAGATCTTTAGTCTCAACTAATTGACTACTTTACAATCTTAATTAATGGCACAATAGGTGAAGAAAAGGAACAGTAAAAAACCCAAATACCTATCTGTACAGTGAAATGGATATCCTAAAGGCAATTTAACCACATGCCATATGCTATGTAGAGAAGCAGTGAAGCCTGCTTTGTTTAAATATATATTTCGTAAGAAAAATCTTTGTGGAGTGCTGAGGTTTCAGAGATGTTTCAGTTTATAGGGAACTGATGATTGAAAAGCCCTGTCGTAGATTTCTTGAATGACACGTTAAAGATGCTAGTGGTCTTATTCTGTGGCAATAAGATTCAAAACACTGAACTGTTGATGTTCCATTCCCAGATGGTTTATTCATGGTAGGACAGATTAAGCGCAGAGGGCAGCAATAGGCATTATCTATTAAATAGAAGCACAATTCCTCACAGATCCCTGCTCATACTTACGGGCAAATCACAACTTATGTTTTTCAGATGTTTTCCATTAATAATAGCACAGGGGAGCATGGATCTTTTTGCCACTCTTGTTTAATTTTCTTTTCAGCAAGAAGCTCATGCAACAGAAACATCACAACATTTTCTCTCCTATCTGAGGAGCTGCTCAGGATACTCTGTGCAAAACTGCATCTGACAAGGCAAATACCACATCTTTTTATCTGAACAAGAAGTTATACACCAGAGCAGAATCATATTATCACAGAATATTAGGTGTTGGAAGGGAGCTCTGGAGATAATTGAGTCCAAGTCCCCTGCCAGGGCAGGAACAACACAGAATCTAGCACAATTGCTAGATGTAGCTACAACAATGAAATATACTACTAGTAGTTCACAAGAAAAATATATAGATCAGCAGTAACTGAAAATTCTTGTTAGAGACCGTGAGACCATTAGTAATTATATATAGCACTGTAGGTATCAAACAAATGGAACATTTAGTAAATAGCAAAGGGATACATCACATTAAAATGGAGTACATATTACCTTAAGTTAAACATGCTCTACTTTCAAAGACCTGTATGGAATTTCAGTTAGGGAGCTACTATTTAAGTGGGATGATGTGGTAAGGAGCTATTTGACACCCTCTCTGAAGAGGCAGGAGTGTTGTGTTTTTCTTTTTTACCATGATTGCTGTCTTTTACAGCATCTATTGGGAGCTGAGCAAGGAAAATTTTGACTAATGTAGAAAAGAGCTCAGTGAGTTTATGAATCAGAGAGATTAAAAAATTATTACTGGAAAAGTGTTAGGTCTGGAAAGTAGATTATGGGAACTGCTTTAACTGAGACTCTTCACACTGTGATTACTACTGGTTTTTGAGTTTTGGCACTTCTTTTTCTGCCCTCAGTTGCAAGCAGCTGGAAACACTTTCAATCTTCTCAAATTCTTTCCTCCCTTTTCAATAGGGACCTGACATCAGGTTGGTTGGTACTGACAGTAGCTTGGACCTGAGAGGGGCCAGCTCTGTGGCTGTTCTCTCAAGCTGTCTCTTGAGCCTATTTCTATGCTTTGTGTCCCTCTGTGCCCGCTACCTGAGTGAAACTGTAGCCTCCGCCCAGCAGTCAGCAAGAGCACCTTCCTATCCTTGTCGGCACACTGGGGGGAGTTTCTGCTAAGTATGGCAAGGGTAAAATGTTTTAGAAAGTTGTTTTCCTTCCCTAGTTTCAGCTCCTTTTCTGACTTCAACAACACAAAGTAATTGTGTCCCTGCATCACTTCTAGGTGGGGAGCTGGGTGGCTGCTTTGCATAGGTGGTGGGCTTTGCAAGGTCTCTTTGTAGAAGGATGGTGTCTCTCCAGAAGTGAAAGGAGAAAGCCAACTGAATTTATGAGAGAAACAAGGGTAGAAGAAATCTTTATTTTATGCACTATGACAGACCTTCACATAATACTAACCGAACTCTTTTAGCCTAAAGTTAATCCTTATATTTAAAGAGGTATGAAGAACTTAGAATTGTATCAAGGGAAAATCTAACCATGGGGACTTAAAGTGTTTTAAGTCTGCTTTTGGACTAGTAACTGATAGGATTTGTAATTCACTATCTCTCTGCTCTTCTCTCTGACGGGAATAGAAGTTGGTAAATTAATCTTCTCTTCACTACAAAAAGTTCTTGTGGCAGGGTTGTAGTTTCTTTTTCTGTTAAAGTCTTTGTACAGCCTATACTGTTGTATACTGCTTGTATACATACAACCTACAACTGTGCCTACTGTTTTATTTCAAGCCCTACTTAGAAGACAATTACTTTCAAACATAGCTAACATTACTGGATTATAAAAATCATGGAGTCTTTTATTTTGGTCTCTAAAAGAACTTTTTTAATTCAGAAAACACTTCTGTTATCTATGTTCTCTGAAATTACTTGTGTGAAGATTTATTATTTTTATCATTATCATTTATAAAGAAATATTTAATTATATCTCTAGAACTGTTGTGAAGGAAGATTCTCACTTTAATTCCTGTGAAATGTGCTTCAGAAGAATTGGGATAAGTAAGATGGTTCATGGTTTCTATAGTAGTCTCAGTACCACAATAAACTATCATATACTGTATCTCTTAACTAAGAATAAATATAACTATAAAGTACTCTTAGGCTAAGGGTCACTGACAGTCAACAACATTACATACAAAAAATGTAGTAGAGACTTTCAAACACTTTCAAGACTTTCAAGGAGACTCCACAACCTCTCTGGGCAGCCTGTTCCAGTGTTCCATCACCTTTACAGTAAAGAAGTTTTTCTTCATGTTTAGGTAGAACTTCCTGTGTTGTAACAGGTTGTAACACTTGCAGAGTTACAGCTTGAACACTAGCAGTCCATAGCTGAAAAATATCCTTTCTGATGTGTTAACATTAGCTGGGGGTAATTTAGATTAATGGTATCTTTACATGGGATAAAAAACCAGACAGATATTATTGCTGATTGCACAGTGCTATGAAATTTACTTCAGGAGAAACAAATTACCACCAGTCTCAGTTAAGCTAAAATACATTACTTTCAATGCACTTGAAATCACACAGCAATTTCTGTGTGTTCTGGAGCACTGATAATCCAATATCCATTTATTATGTTCTCTGAGTAAAACTGAGAAATGCATTCAACATTCCCCAAAGAAGACATCCAAGGGACCGACTAAAATATTTTTATTGGTATTCTTACCAAAATCTACAGTCCCTTAATGCCTCAGAAGGTTTTTAAGAAGTAGAATACAATATGCATTGTCCACTCACACATTCCTCAGTATAAGTGCTGGGAATACCTTGGCTCACTTTTAGGTATTCAGGCTCTTACTTATAAGAAAAAGGATTTCATTTACAGTGAACTTCTTCAGAACTCCTACATCGGTATGTTCATTAACATTAAAAACTTTGGAGAACATTTATCTTCAGCTATTTCATCTCAGCATCTCTGTTCATTTTGAAATTATACCAAAGTGCCCCAAGTGTAGAGTAACAGAAGTGCATTACCAGTGTAATATAAGCAATACAATATAAACAGCCATTTAATCTATTTTTAGATAACATGTTTTTCCTTTCCAGATACAAAAAATTCTGCATAAAACATTAAGTACTTCTAAATTATTACTGTTCTCCTCTGCATAGTTATAAATATGTTGACAAACAGGCTTTCAAGTAGACTTACTGAAATACCTCAGTTCAATCAAAGCTCAAGAAAGCCATTTGTGTTAACTTCCCTTTCCCATTTTTTGTTCTTTAAAACCACTCATTGCATTTTATTTCAGATTAGATTTAATGGCTTTGGCAATGCAGCTTACAAAGCCCAGGAAACCTAAAGTGCTGGAAATAAAGCAGCTACAGCTGCGAAACAAGTTTCCTGAGGAATGAACATGGAAAGATGTGCTGGAAGGTCCCGCTTCATTTGGAAAAACCTCACCATTTCATCACTTTAAAATCTTTTTATCATCTTCTCCAATGGTAATGCATCTGATATAGAGACACAAAATGTAATGACATTTGTGTGGAAAGTAATGCAAGAAGAGACAAAATTGTCCTTTAAGTCAAGAATAACACATAGTTCAGATACAGCATCTTTATATTTACTGACATACAGCTGTACAAAAAAACACTGCACTTGCACAATGTGCTCTGGGTCTTCTCTGGACCCAACAGCAGACACAGGATGACATGCCAGAGTAACTTGCCACAAAATTTGCACAAAAGAGATACCAGTCTGGCACAGGCACCGGTATCTCTGAATGTTTTCAGATCCAGCTTATTAATAAGATCCAAAAAGTATCCATGAATGCATCTTTTACTCTCCCACCTGAAAAAGAAAAGTAAAACACTTTCAGGGAATGCAGTTTACCATGTCTGGTACATGTTGTGAGGGAAAGACATAAATTAGGGATGACATACCTGATTCTTGCAATGTGAAACAAACAAAAATCAAACTTGTTGTGCATTGAGGAAGAAACTCTCTAAAAAAAGAACATTCCTAACACTTCAGGATGAAATTGTTCACTCCTCATCCAAGAAGAATTAGAATGATAGTTATTATCAGGTATGTTTTTATTAAAGATTTACAAAATAAAGTAGCAATTAAAAGTGAGACTAATATAACAATAGGCAAATTCTTCAAAGCAGAAGATTGCTTTTGCACAAACTGAAAAACAAAACAAAACAAAACTGTTTCTGACATATTCCATGAATAAATAGGCACTGCGTATTTATTGCTTCAAAGGAGAAAAAAAGCCAGAGTGTATGTGACTAGGGAATGAATAACCAACATGTCATTAAATGTAAAGGTGTGAAGTGTTCAATAAATATTTCTGTTGGACTTGGAAAAACACAAGGAGATATTATGTTACATATGAATGTTGAATTACTTTTCATTATATTAATAATTAAGGAAGGCTTTGATCACCTATGTGGATGGTGGAGAAATACTGTAACTTAAGGAAACCCAGACAGTTTACTCTGAGTAGCAAAAGTGTTGGCTGAGAAGACAGCTAGGTTGCTGATGCTTATTTTTGGTAAAGTCTGCAATATCGAGCAAGTTCCTGACCAGAACTAGCAGCTTATTCCACACTTCTGATCCAGGTTGACCCATTAATTTATTCCAGCACTTTTTCTCAGGAAAGGAAAGAGATCCCAGGCTCCCAAACATCCCTCAGGCTCCCAGCCACTTGTCAGGCTCCTGAGCATCCAACCAGCTCCCAAGCACCCAGCACTCCCCAGACAACAACACACCAAACTGTAACAGTGACATGATGTGCTGCTGCTGTCTGAAAGGGACTTGGTCTGGAGGATGACAACTGCTGCTATGGAATTTTCTGCTTAGAAAACAGATCCACCTCTTGCAGCAGCTGAAGCTGGAACAGACAAAATGTTTTAGCTCGATTCATGCATTGAGCATTCTGTCTGCAGGACCGTTGGTCCAGCCGTTAAGCCTGTATTAAATGTATGAAGAATTAACATTATCTCATACAAAATTAAAGAGAAACCATATAACAAGTATCAGTCAGAACAGCCTTAAGGAAACAAGATCTTGTCAAACAAATGTGATATCCTTGGAGGGGATTCCACTTACAGTGGATAAAGATATAATAAAGGCACAATATAAGCTGAACTAAGACATTCATCTGAGTTCTGCACAGCAGTCTGATTTAAAAATAGTAGAAACAACATTCATGAAGCATAAATTTAATAGATTAAAAATTTATACAATTAACGGATGAGAAAATGCCATTCTCAAGGGGGAAATTGTCATAAAATGGATGTATTTCTAACATCTACAGAGCCTGATAATAGACTGAAAGCTCTCAGTACCTCAGTGATGAGAAGAATATAAAGGAAATCCAATAATAATTGCAGATGATACAGAACTGACAAAGTGGTAAATACCAATAAGGAGAGAGTAACAAGACTGTTCTGAATTGCTTGGCAAATTAAACTTGATTAAGCACAACTTTTCAGTATAGCAAATACAAAGTAACAGATCTATGACAAGAACAGTATTCTGTGTCCTAGAAAGCAGTGTGCTGTTTACACGTAGCATGACTTTTGAAAAATCAGATCTTTAATGAGGTTATAGTGGAGTTATAATCCAGAGGAGGGCCACAAAGATGTTCAGAGGGCTGGAGCACCTCTCCTATGAAGACAGACTGGGAGAGCTGGGGTTGTTCAGCCTGGAAAAGAGAAGGCTCTGGGCTAGACCTTATAGCAGCTTTCCAGTACCTGAAAGGGTGACAGGAAAGCTGGAGAGGGACTTTTTACAAGGTCTTATAGTGACAGGATGAGGAAAAAAGGGTTTAAACTGTAAAAGGGTGGATTTAGGTCAGACATTAGGAGGAAATTCTTTAGTGTGAAGGTGGTGAGACACTGGCACAGGCTGTCCAGGGAAGTTGTGGAAGCCCCATCCCTGGAAGTGTTCAAGGCCAGGCTGGATGGGGCTTTGAGCAACCTGGTCTAGTGGGAGGTGCCCCTGCCTATGGAAGGATGTTGGATCTAGATGATCTTTAAAGTCCCTTCAAACCCAAATCATTCTATGATTCTTCTGGTGCACTGTGAAGGTACATGAGACCTGAGTGGTTTGGCTACTCCAGTGCATACAATAAGGATATATTGGCTCATTGGAATGTTTCATTATCTACTTTGGCTGAGGCCAGTAGCTTAGTGACTAAAAGATCAGTGGCACTAATCCATACTGAAATTGCTTTTCACAAATGGCTTTATTACTTTACCACTCTCAGCTTATAATGATATATGTAGCTAAATTGATGGAATAAGAAATATAACATTACCATTACTTTTTACAGTTAACAGCCTTTGAAGTTGAATTGATATAAAACAAGGATAAAGTATAAGTAATTTTAGGTCTATTCCTTCTACTTAATTAATTAGTTATTCAATACATCAGCAATACTTTTATTCAAGAAAAAAGAAAAAGAAATTATGAGAAAGCTGTACATAGAAGCACAGAGTCAGCTGAAAGATAATGGGAAGTGTTCCCAACAATGCCTAGTGACATATTCTTTATAATATAATGCTGTGTCCTTATTTTATTGGAGCAATAATTTATGCAACAGTTGCAATCTGCAAAAACTTTTTCATGGATAAATTTTATATAATGAAAGGTCATCTTCACTTCCCTTCTCTGCCCATGGTGTAGATAAGTGTGCCTAGTGAAGCTCAGAGAATTGCAAGCCAACATGGAAAAGTGCCGCAAGATTGACTTAATTGTGCCTTTTAAAGTTGTAAAGTCCTCTCCTTGACAACAACAAACATGCTGGCTGTGTCTCTGTTAGTCAAAACCTAGGCAGATGTTGCTTTCTGTACTAGGGCCAAGGTTTATATTCCCAATGAGGCAGACACTCATCAGAGGTAGTTAACAATTTGTAAGTAGAACTGGGAGTCCTTAATCAGATGTTGGCCAAAATATGCTGGGAATAAGATGTTGGACAATAGATTTATTTGCAGTTGTTATTCAAAATAAATTGTTATATGAAGGTAAAAACTGCTTAGAATCTATTGAAAATAAACCCAGATAGCTTGCTGCAGAACAATCCAGTTAGTTTAAAACGACAAAATTAGGGGCTCAATTGAATTGGCTGGGTCACTATGGAAATCAGGTCCATCAGTTGCAGTAAAATGAAAATAAATGCACTGTTCATGGCAGGGGGGCTATCAGCTGCCAGGATGTTTTCACGGCAATAAAACTTAAGATGAAGAGATGTGTTAATGGACTGATAAATACAGTAATTCCTTCTGAAACTTAAATGACTGATCTAAAAAACAACAACAAACAACAAAATCCTTGGCTCTGCTTGGAAGCACACAGACATAGACAACCATTTTGACTCTTTTCATACACCAAATGGAGACTCCACTGTGCAGATATTTACTTGGAAACACCTAAACTATCTGTGGTCTGCATACAGCCTAAGTACATGTGTGTAGCACCTCCTATCCTGTTTTCATGAAGCTACGAGTACACAGTCCCTAGCCTGAAGGGCGTGTGTAGTGCTGTAACACAATATACAAGGAGGAGAGACATATTTACAATCTTAGATTTTTTTCTACCCCATACAAGTATATCTTCACTTCACTTTATTACTGTTCTTCTCTCTTCCAGAAAGACCTCTTTTCCAGACATTTGAGGTGGTCTGTGCAGCCCTGTTCATTATGCATCTCGTTTCCTCCTCCAGCATGAGGTGTGGGCCTGCTTTATGACCTGAAGTCACATACCAAGGACAGTTTTCAAACTATCTTTTGCTAGAATTAGTGCAGAAATTTCATCTTGCCTAACAATATCTTACAAAACTCAAAGATTATATGTGTAATCTGAATTTATCCCCTGTGTGTAATTATTTTGTCACTTTTCATTTTTGGTCTCTGGACTCTTAGCTCATTCAATACTCCAACTAAAGACTTCAGTAGCATTGTAAGGTCTGAAAAAGAGTTACAACATCAGAAAATACATTGGGTGTGATCTTTGCCATCTACAATAATTATTCTGGAAATTATATTCATTCAGTCAGAACAGCTACCTATATTATGCAGTACACTACTGTCATTCAGAATTAGGAATGACAACATACAGTTTGGCTTCCTTCCAGAGGCAAGGCCAGACCAAGTAGAAATATCTTAAAATGTGCTCTTTTAGTTCATTTTGCTAATCTGAGTAGGTTTAAAAATTAAGTAACAATGGATCTTTAAACTGTTTTCAGGGGTTTTTTTGCTTTGTTTTGGTTTTCTGTAGAAAATATAACTAGCTGATTTCTTGGAAAAAAAGTAGGAGAAAGGAAACTTTTCTAAAATAGTATTCTACTGGGAGCTGCTAATGACTGCTATCCAAGAATCACCTGGATCTATGAAGATTACACAATCCAATGAACACATCAGAAGTGTGATTTTGGCTCTGGAGACAGAGCAGTTAGAGCTATTTAAAATATTAAGCACAATGAATGGCCAGGTCAGTGCAGTCATCTGCATGGCATGTCAGAGATAAGCCATGTAGTTTTATAGATCTGCCAAGCAGAAGTGAAAAGAGTGAAAAGTGCTGCAAGTGTATGAGATGGAGACAGAGAGTCTGGAACAGCAGCTGAAGGTCAAAATATCTCAAGAGGGAAAGAGGCCGTTTGGAGATGTCAGGTCAAGAGTGGACCTCCTTCCTCAAGTGCCCCATTTTTCATGCTGAGTACGTGTCTGAGAGTCAGGATTAAAATGTTCACGCTGTGCTCATGAAGAGGTAAGCACCAGCTGGTCATTAACAAGCCAAGCTCACTTATATCCACAGAAAAAAATCTCTACTGAGGTTTGCGCCAGACCATTGCTTATGTGTAAATGTGTGAATGATTGGAGAGCTTAGACTTGACACCAAGATAAAGTATGTGCTAACGTGATGTCTGGAGTTTCCTGAGTACATAACTGAAAAATCTAGTGGGTTTCCAATTGTTAGTTTTAATGACTGTGGATTTGGTGTGCATTTGTGGGAAACAACAACAATAACAAAAATAGAACAAGTCCTAGATAGTTCTTGTTGCAAGCAGCTGTGGCAATACTCTAATTTAGTGTCTTGTTCTATTAAATAAGTTTAGAAACACTGCAGCTGTATTTGATTGATAATTATCACTTTTTTAATCCCCATGGAAAAAGTCATGTACTAACATAAGTAAAAGACAGATTTATGTGAAGAACCATAGGTCTATTATCAAAGGAGGTCCAGGAAGGAAGTATTTCAGCCAGGGGCAAGAACACCTATTTCTGAAAGGCAATGAAGAAGTCACTCGTAATAAATTCCAAGACAAATGCTCTTCCAAGGCTTCTATTTAACTAGAACAAGGCTGGCAATTTCCAGACAGATATTCAGATTATTTTCAGTGATATGGTTTAATTAACTCTTCAAGGAAGTCCTGAGAGAAATAAGAATCAGGATTTTCATGCCTGGCTGACAATGCTAACCAGAGGCCACTCGCCCTTGCCAAAGTACTTTATGCAGGGGACATCTGTACCATCATTCCCTATGCAAATGACGAGAGACTATGAGAGATTATAGATACAGAAATCCAAATTATAAATTTTTCATACTCCCTTGATATATCTTCTGTGTGATCTTTATACTTAATAAGTCTGATGAAAAGAATCAGGTTTCTATTGGGTTTGTGTTTGCACTGTGAAGAATACAAGCTGATTTTCTCTTCTTCTCATCAATCACCCACACATAATGTAAATTAAATTCTTTTTTTACTAACCAAATTTTTAGGCTTGGCACCCTAATATGACCATTGTGCATGTTGTTCTATTTGCTCCTAACTCCACCAAAAGCAACAAGTATCAACAATGTGCGACATGAACTGTGAGTTAGGCTTAGATATTCATTCAGCTTTAGTTTTCCATGTTGAAGCTCTTAGGAACATGCTAATTATAACACAGCAGGTAAATAATAACCTAAAACTCTACTTCATAACAATTACAAGGAAGCCAAAGTAAATATGTGAGTTTCAACCGGACTTAGAAAGCACAGTGGGTTTAATGACTGCTTATACATATTACGAATCTTGACTGTTCCTAATACTCAAGCACTTATTAATCTTAGTACAGGTTGTACAACAAAAGAGTGTATTTTGATGAGAAGACAGGGAGATCTGTAATGTTACTGCATCTTCCAGCTCCACATATACAGGGCAGGGGAAGAAATTTTCATCCTTGGTACAAGGGGATGGAAGTATCTCTCCTCTGATACTCACAGTTCTCTGGTGCCATGTAAGCACAGGCCTGAAAAGAGCTGATGGGGAACCCACTGGAAGAAACCAATCATATGCAAAGGTTTGATTGGTCTGGTGACACATCTGAAAATGTGTTAGGAAATAACCAGATGAGTCAGTATTTCCACCTGTCGGAGTGCTGACTGCTTTTGTGGAAAAGTGCTGTGGTAAGGTTTTGATGTGGATGTGCAGTACCAGTGCTTGCTACTGGCTCTAGCAAATACAGTAACCAGTGCATTCAGAAATAGCTCTGTTCTTCTTAAGATTGAGCAATAAAGTTATTCTTTAATTAGTTGTCAACTGAAACTTCCTGACTTCTTTTTCATTTTGCCATCTAACTTCTGCTCAAGCCCCCAGGTTTTTCCTTAGAGATTGTTTGTTTTAAGGGAAGAGACACAGCTGTGCTGGCTTGGGCAACTGCAATAATTTAAACTATCTGTTATTACAGACCAGCCTTGACCCTGAACTTACATCCTTACAAGATGAGCTGTTAGCCCTGTCGATGAGGACATTTGTATCTCACCATACCTGAACAATATGTCCTGCAGAAGGTGGGGAGGAGGCAGACCTGAAGTGTGCAGATACTCTCTCAGGTCCATTAGAAACAGAAGATGGTAAAGCAAAGGAAATCTTAAAAACAAACAAAAAAACAACCACCCCCTAAACTAAGAAATTTTTCAAAAGAGGCATTTTGTGACCTAAATACTAGCTTTTCCTGAAGGATTAGTTTATGACTAGCTTGGACCCTTTTTACCATCTTCTGATAGTTTATGATACATTACTATTTCCTGTAGCTACCAATTTTTCATCATTCCCACTAAATTGTATAATGTCTTTGGCAAATATAAATGGCATTGGCAGGACAGTCCAGGCATGATAAGAAACAATCTGCATACTGGACAATATTTAAATAAATAGTGGGCTGGCTGAGGGATGGCAGAGCCAGGATATAGTTACTAAGATCCGCCCAAGGCATATGAAGCTCTCTTTGGAGGTGGACCTCAATGTACCCAAATTAGGAGCCAAACCTCTAACATTATCCATATCCCAGAGTGAAATACCACTCAAAGCATTGAGAAAACTTACAGGAATTACCTTTCATTTGTGATTTCTGGTCTTTGAAAGCAGAGTTGGAACAGGTTTTGAGGTTTTTTTATTTCCTGAAAATTTTGGAGTGTAGCATTTAAAATGTTACTTATTTATTACTTATCTAATTGTTTATATGAGCTCAATGTTAACATACTTCCTCTAATTATCTATATTTAAATGTCTTTTTGAATTTCTCTGAAACCACAAGCAATTCTCAGTTTTCTTTGGGATGTGGATCTTTCAGAGACAGTTCCTTTGAGTCAGTCCCTAATATGCCTCTTGCCTTTCAAAACTCAGCAAAGCAAAACTTTGTGTACTCAGAATTCTTTCTCTTCTGACAGATACAGAGTGAAATATTACCTTATCAGTCAAATTCAGTAAAGGTAACTTCTTTCTGCTTCTTTAAAAGGTTTCTTGATAAATAAAAAGTTGTAGTCCACATAACTGCAATATAGACCAATACACATACTACTTACATTTGCATAGGATTGTCAGCATTATCAAATGCTGTTGACATTGTTGAACTGCAACCAGATAAGTTGACCTCATCCTTGATGACCTGACACAGTTTCTCATGTATAGTCAATTAAAATGCAAATGAAGGGCTGATACAAGACCTTTCCGTGTTAACTTGGTGTCACCCAGTGCTCTGCCCACCGGTACCTTCACTCAAGATTCCTCACTTATTTGTCCCCCATTCCCATTACTTTTCTGAAGATCAGTTCCAGTGCACCTCTGTAGCAGGAACTGGGAATGGGTAAATGAAACACATTAAACTGTTCCTCCCCTTCCCATTCTTTTGCAGAAGTATTGCTAGTGAGATGCAGGGTCAGCATTATGGCTTTTCCCGGATGATGTTGCCCTCAGTCTAATGCTTTCATTAGAAAATGTTTGAAGATTAGATCCTGTAGTTATATCTGCTATTGCACTAGTAAAACTATTACAGTGCAATAAATCCATTTTAAGGAAAAAAAATAAATACATTGAAAAGACTCTCTTAAAAATCAATGACATTCTGAGAGAAAGTAGGATGAAATAGGTGACACAGGAGTTGCACAAATATAACAGAGCAGAGACGATGGAAGAGAAGTATATGATAAAAAGAGGCAGCTTTTTTTTTTCCCCCTCTTCCCTGCAAATGGCAACTAAAAGGAAGCAACAGAGCCTGAAAATCAAAGACCAAGCATATGAAAAATGGAAACAGACAGAGGAAATTAATAATTTCCTGTACAACCAGAACATTGTTTTCAAGATACACAGTAGGTTTACAAATGAAAACAACAAAAAGATGAAAGGTTTCTAGAGACTGTTTCTCCTCCTTGAAATACTGAACATCACAAATTCTATGTATGTTCTGAAATAAACCATTTTGAGAAAAAGGTTTGTGTCTGGGCTAAATTTAGCAAATATATTTCCTTTTTATTTTTTTTTTTAACAATTAAGTGGTTCTGAAATGTATAACAGCATTTAGCCCAGAAGATATACCAAAGTAACAACTTTTCACGTGGATACTAAGAATAGACAGCTAAAATGCTCTTTGCATAAAATTATGTGAGCTTCTTTATGATAGTTATGTTATTTGCGTTAAGTAGCAAGTTAAGGATACTTTATATTAAATTATCCAGGACATTGTTAACACATGAATAAAACATGTTTTTGGTAATGTAGAGTATAGCAATACTTTTGGGTCATGATAGTCCCTAAAATTTAATGTAGAGAGACACTCAGAGGAGCAGAACACAGCATGAGCCAGCACACACTGCTACAGCTCTGGAGATAATTCACATAGACAGTAGAACCTCCTACTAGTCAAGCTTGACAAGCAAGACATGATGAGTTTCTTCTGCTTCATTTCACCTCCTATTTTGACATGAAAATGAAGGAAGGATGTGATGTGATTGCAATATGTATGCAAGAAAAGAAGAGGAGAAGCTGAAATTTTTCTATTTAATTACAAGCCATAGACTGATATAGTACTGACTTTTTTTTCTATTTGAAAATAAATTGAAAATAATTTCTGTGTAAAAGAATAAAGAACATAGTAATCAAGAATGTATAGATGACAATTTTCTGTTTGCTTTGGATAGAAAGGATATCATGTATCCCATATCCTGTTACACCGTAATTAAACTGAACCTTCACATTCAAAGCATGAATTGCCCTTAAAGTCACACTGTCTGGAGTCTAAACATGTGTGTAACACTACAAGAAGTGAATAATAGGACCAAACAATCTATTCCAAAGAATATTGTGGATTTTAAGCTGTACCACCACTCATTCCCAGCAGCTGTCTGAGTTTATTTCATCTAACAAGATAAGAAGCATCAGTGTTTTTCTGTAGAATACTTTAGCCACTAAAGGCTTGCACTGACTCAACTGCAAAAAGTTTCTAGTTTTTTGCATTATTTATTTCACTACCAGCTCTGAAGGAGTTTGAACATAATCAGTGATGAAAACCATTGGAAGTCAATGAGATACTTCAGGGGTTCATTAAGCTAATACTATTTAGCATAATTATGTAATGGAAGGATGACACAAACAGAACAATGTGTAGAGATTACAGTCTTTTGACTTACTAATTAAACCTCCCATTTGGCCTCTCTATGACAACTTTAATTTATAAACTCACAATGCATGTCAGTCCTTAAGTCATGGAGTAGTTAAACTGGTAAACTACATATAAATTTCATCTTTTAACAGAGAACCTTACTGGGTTTTTCCTGTGTGTTTGGTTGTGCTTGGTTTTGATCACTGAAAATACTCTGAAACAGTGATAGTTAATCAAATGCAAAGCCAGTAAAACTCTGGTTTGATTCAAATGTCATTAAAATCAGTAGAAAGTCTTCATAGGTGCAGTGGTTTAAGACTAAGTGACAGTATGAACATTGAATGGTTTAGATGCCAAACTGCCGAATACAGGTAGTTGTTTGAATATACCAGCTTTCCTGTTCAGTGGGAGAGTCAATGCCATCCAGGAGGGAAGTCAAAGGGAAGTTACTGTCACAGACCTCACAAGCTGCTGAAAGAGACTAGAGCTAGCCTTTGATCCAGATGTGTTCAGGTTTAGGGACATAAAATACATTAACGAAAATATGAGTGTCACAAATCTTGTATCTCTGGTGGATTCAATTAAATATTTTCCTAGGATTTAGAACTTCAGTCACAATGTTCAATCCCATTCCTGTCTTCAGTTTTAAATGTATAACTTTTAGATCTTCCATTCTTAAATTTGAAAAAGTGTGTTTTGGAAACAAGACAGTTTTCAGTCCTGTGAAGACATGATCTCTATTGCATAAATTATTTTTTTAAGAAACTTTCCTTTTCTCCCTCTTTTCATGCTAAATATGTTTGTAAAGACTGCAAAGAACGACATTCTGGCAAGTCTGTCTGAGCTCAGTACTCCTACATTTTGATTGCTTCATGTCTTTTTAATAGACAGAGACTCACTAAAAATTAAACTTTGTCTACTCATGCTGCATTGTTATTATTATTTATTGATGATGGAAACTAACTTTAGCTGTGTAGTTAAGCTATGCTTGTGATGCCTGGAATAGTCAAAGAATTGTGGACAATGCAAGAATTTCTTTTTAATGGTACCTGTGCTGTAAATTTTAAGCTAAATATGAGATATGAAACTTCAAATATGCACTAGACCATGCTACACCTGATGATAGTTCATAACAAATTTTAACAGTTACTTACTAGATATTGTTTTGTAGAAAAACTGGACCTCTTACACTGTCTAAATAAGCAGGTTAAATTTGAAGATAGAGACAACCACTTTAAAATTATCATAAAGGTATGTTTAGTCTGGATTTGATATGTGTGTATATATACACACACATACTCTTTGTATTTACTATGTGGTTACTGTAAACAGAAAAGTGATAATATTTTTGACCAATAGAAAAGCATTCATATGAGAAAGGTGAGTATAATTTAAAAGGCTTCCCTTTAAAGTTTATGATATAAGAAGATTCTTCTCATGACCAGTAAGGAGGTATTCTGTTCTACAAATTTGAACAATTCTTCTTTAAGTGTGTTTTATGTGTTTAATGTGGTGTATCTTCTCCATGTAATAAAATCCAAAATATAAATTAAATAACCAATATATGTCTTCACAGTATTATCTACATTCATCATGCAGAAAATTCCGAACTACTGAATTATAACTTGTGGCCATTAATTTATACACAGATACTTTAGATTTAAAAAGCAAAATTGAATCTCTTGCTACTTGGATCACGTATATTGTCTAAAAGCACAGAATTAAAAATGTTAAGTTTCAATTGTTTCAGTAAAATTAAGACTCAATAAGAACTCAGTGGTAGTTTCCTGAAAAAGACTACTCTTTTTTCTCCACAGGAGTTTAAATCATGACTCTATCTGCTATGCTACAGTCAGAAAATAAAAGTGAGAGATGTGAAAGCAGTATTAAATACAAAAAGGTTTTATAACTTCATGAAGTAATTTTAATTAGGAAAAAAAACTTAATAGAACTATTTATTGTTCTGAATGATAACTCCTAATATTCCTTGAGCACGAAAAAACTGAAAACTGTCTCTTTTTTCTCTCTACATAACTTTAAAAAGAAGAGAACTTCAAGAAAAGTAGAGTTCATGTTGTTTCTCCTACAGAAAGTAAACATACACCACTCTGATGAAAACCTGATAAAAACAGAGGATGCCACACGGTATACATTTGTATACATTAAGTGTACACATATAACATACATAAACATATACATGTTTATACATATATAATTTTATTATATTACATGATACATGACAAGCCACAAATAAATTATATGCTAGAATGTAATATGTGGAGAGAGAGAAATCCTACACTTGTAACACTTGACATCTGGCCTTCATTTTGGTTTGAGTGTCTATGAAATTTTGATCAAAGACTTTTCCTTGGAAAAGACTTGTCTCTGTATAGAATCCCCCTTCCTGAGTTGTTTATAGTGTTGGGAGAGACCTTTATATTTTCATAATATTTATGCACACTATCTTTGCCAAATGAGGAATATTTTTTTACATAGTTCTAAAGAATAATTTTAATTAACATTTTCACTGGTGATAGTCTTTTGTTTCTTGGCACACAAGCAAGAACTAAACTAGTGTGCCCTTTGAAACTGTCAAGACCAAAGTGAAATACACCAGGCAGACAATTTGCATCAAAAGGTTTCCAAATTAAGAGCATCTACAGTAATTTTAACTGTTTCTAAGAGGCTAAAATTATAGTAGCTGAATAACAAGTTTCCACTGAGACTTAATGTTTTGGATTCAAACCTGTGATGTATTCAAGTGCACATAAAGTAAGGGGGAAAAGGAACTTTAAAAAATATTGCATTAATTCAAAATTTTGCAGTGTGTTCAGATAGATATATAGGCTTCACTCAAGTCTCTGTGCCAAATTTCTACCAGTAGCGGCTCGTTGCCATAGAGAGAACAAAACACATCAGAAGACGGTGAACCAGGTGACAGAGTGAACTATGTACATCTGCTCATCTCTGGAGACTGGATTGTCTGTATCAACTGGGGACAAACAAAGCTGAATATAGTTATCCAATGTTAGTGTCTGCCAAAACCCAACACAATTTGGCTAATTCTTTCCTCCTGATATAATTATCTGTTTAGCTCAAGAGTTACCATATTCATTATCATTCTGAACATCTCCTCAATCTATATTAATTACATGGATAATATTATTTAAAACACAGAGCTCACAGAGTCACATCACCAGTCAGGGAAGCACATTAGCCTCAGGCTAATTGCTCAAGCAAGTTGCTGTGCTTCTGTATCTATCGTTTAGGTCCTAATTCTACTCACAACAAAAATGATCACTAACTTGTCCTAAACTATCCTTTCAGTAGAAGTTCTTATGCATGCTTAAAAGAGGGAAGTTTCTCCTGTGTGAGTAAAGAAAAAACATTTTATTGTTCTTCAGGTATCTGTAATTACAACAGTCATCCCCTCAGCAGCATCTCTGCCCTTGTATCATGAGAGGGAGGCATAAGAATGAAAGAGGACACCAGTATGCACACAGATTTAATGGGATCTTTCTTCATAAACCATTTGTAAATCTAAGCAGCAAATGTATTCTACTTCACAAGGCAGGATAAATGACAAGTGATAAGACAGTTGCAATGCAAAGTGCAAAGATAATGATGTAAGTCATAACTGATACAACAATAAGCACAGAAAAAAATGTGGGCACATTTGCTTGGTTTTGTTGACAACCAAAACCATCAAGTTCATGAAATTTAGCCTTGCAGGGAGGATTAATCTAGATGTCTTTTGCAGAGCAGACTGATAGAGTATTTTCCCTTGCACAAGAAAGAAACAGCTAAGGTATCTGGATATTCTGAAGCAAATAGACATAAGTAGCCATCATTCTTGGTGTGGTAAAATTCAAAAAATATAAATAAAAGCCTGGGTTTGCATTCCATTCCTGGTTCCATTCCAGGTTTGGCAATCTTAGTAAAAAAATCACATTGTTTAGGACATCACGACTAAGTTGACTTGGCTTGTGAAATCAGTCAGTGACAAACAGAAATGTATTATGTCTGCTTTAAAGTCAATCTGACACTACTGGGGGAAGTGTGGGGCTCTGGAATAGGCAAGTCAACACTAGCAGATTCTCTGAAATCAGATCAAATCAGATTTAACCCAGGAAACATTTCCTGTGCAAAGATGTGTTAGGAACAAGATGTATAGCCATTTCCATCAGCAGATTTTTAATTTTAGAAACTGTTCTTGCCTTGTAACCATTCACAAATTAAAATGATTTCTGTCTCCTTAGACTAATCAATTCCATCCTAAACATACGTCCCCAAACATGACAGGTAATCTGCACAAATGAGCTGCTCTGCTTGGAAGAACTATCTTTTTCTACAGGGTATGGCAGATCCTGGTACCGTCTCTGCTTGCACTTCACATCCCCTTGGTTAAATGATCCTTCAACACAGAATAAGGCATATTCTGAGATTTTCTTAAAAACACACTCAGGTTCTTCAGAAGTCTATCAGTTTAGTCTAACCAGTCTTTCTGCTGGTTTCAAGCAGCTTGGGATTGGCTCTGTTATGGATAAACAGGGAGGAAAAATATGGGGAGCAAGGAAAATTAGCTTTAAAAAATAATGTTGGTACTGATCTGAAAAGAAAAATCATATTACACAGAACGTGCTAAAGACAAGATGTTCCTATGTAAAAGCTGCATCATAAATAATTTGTTACATGTGCTTGGGCATTTAAGAGGGGAATATCACTTTGATTGTCAAGTTTGTAGGCGCTATATTACTGAAGCTAAAGCTTCAATTTAGTACACTGCTGAGGTAAAATTTTCCAGAATACTCTCATGCCAACAGAAACAGATTCCTCAGACTATTGCTACCATGACTGGATCCACCAAAGCTAATCCTGGAAGATGTGATTGACTTGAAGATGACATGTCCTGCCTAGTAGCAGCACCTCTTGACTCTGCTGGACCTGACCTGCTACACCTGAGAGGCATTTCTGCCACACCCTGTAAAACTCATGTCCAATGTTAAATTAGGAACTCTCAGCCTTGGTCTCCATTTGTTCTGCAAGCATTTTCTCAGCCATTCTGATCATTAATATTCCATGGTATTTGCTACTGCTGAAGATGTTAAATTAATAAGAAGGTTTTATCACAACCATATGAACATGCCAGGTATCCCTGGCTGCTTCCAGTCATTTGAGACTTGCACATTACAAAATGACTGCTCTTCTCCTTGTACAAAACCTTCAGTAACTAAAAAAAATTGGCAACCTTCTGCATGAAGCAATGTTTGCTTGACTAGGGTTGTTTTCTAATCCAAAACTGTTGTTTTGAGAGACAGGGTGCTGGAAGGTAAAGGGGCTCAAGATAGCTGGTCAACATTCAAGGACCACTTCTTGCAAGCACAGGATCAGTGTGTCCCAATGGGTAGAAAATCTAGTAAGGAAGCTAGGAGACCAGCGTGGTTAAAAAAGGAACTGCTGGGCAAACTCAAGTGGAAAAGGAAAATCTATAGATCATGGAAGGAGGAGCTGATTACTTGGAAGGAATATAGGACTGTTGTCAGAGAATGTAGGGAGGCAACTAGGAAAGCTAAGGCCTCCTTGGAACTTAACCTTGCAAGTCAGGTTAAGGATAATAGAAAGGGCTTTTTCAAATACATAGCCAACAAAACTAACACCAGAGGCAATATATGCCCACTGTTGAATGAGGCGGGTGCCCTGGTGACAGAGGATATAAAGAAGGCAGAGGTGCTGAATGCCTTCTTTGCCTCTGTCTTTACTCCTGCAGGCTTTCCCCATGAGCCCCAGATTCATATAGCCCCAAAAGAAGTCAAGATAAAGGAGGAGTTTGCCCAGGTAGATGAGGATTGGGTTAGGGATCAGTTGAGTAATCTGGACATCCATAAATCGATGGGTCCGGATGGAATGCATCCAAAGGTGCTGAGGGAGCTGGCGGAGGTCATTGCTAGTCCACTCTCCATCATCTTCAGTAAGTCATGGGTAACAGGAGAGGTGCCTGAGGACTGGAGGATAGCAAATGTCACTCCAGTCTACAAGAAGGGCAAGAAGGAGGACCCGGGTAACTATAGACCGGTCAGCCTCACCTCCATCCCTGGAAAGGTGATGGAACAACTTGTCCTTGGCACTATCTCTAGGCATATCAAGGACATGGGGGTCATCAGGAGCAGACAACATGGTTTTATCAAGGGTAAGTCATGTTTGACTAACCTCATAGCCTTCTATGAGGAAATTACTAGGTGGATAGATGATGGTAGAGCGGTGGATGTGGTCTATCTTGATTTCAGTAAAGCATTTGACACCGTCTCCCACAGCATCCTTGTAGATAAGTTGATCAAGTATGGGTTTGATGATCAGGCAGTGAGGTGGATCAAGAACTGGTTGAAAGGAAGAAACCCGAGAGTTGTAGTCAATGGGGCAGAATCTAGTTGGAGGCCTGTGACTAGTGGAGTCCCTCAGGGGTCGGTACTGGGACCGGTGTTGTTCAACATCTTCATCAACAACCTGGATGAGGGTACAGAATGTACCCTCAGCAAGTTTGCTGATGACACCAAGCTGGGAGGAGTGGCTGACACACCAGAAGCCTGTGCTGCCATTCAGAGAGACCTAGACAGGCTGGAGACTTGGGCGGGGAAAAACCTGATGAAGTTCAACAAGGGCAAGTGTAGAGTTTTGCATTTGGGGAAGAAAAATGCCATGTACCAGTACAGGTTGGGGGCTGACCTGCTGGAGAGCAGTGTAGGAGAGAGGCACCTGGGGGTCCTAGTAGACAGGAGGATGACCATGAGCCAGCAGTGTGCCCTTGTGGCTAAGAAGGCCAATGGCATCCTGGGGTACATTAGAAAGGGTGTGGTTAGTAGGTCAAGAGAGGTTCTCCTCCCCCTCTATTCTGCATTGGTGAGGCCGCATCTGGAGTATTGTGTCCAGTTCTGGGCCCCTCAGTTCAAGAAGGACAGGGAACTGCTGAAAAGAGTCCAACACAGAACCACAAAGATGATTAAGGGAGTGGAACATCTCCCTTATGAAGAAAGGCTGAGAGGGCTGGGTCTCTAGTTTGGAGAAAAGGAGAATGAGGGGTGACCTCATCAATGTTTACAAATATGTAAAGGGTGAGTGTCAAGAAGATGGAGTTAAGCTTTTTTCAGTGATGACCAGTGATAGGACAAGGAGTAATGGATACAAATTGGAGCATAAGAGGTTTAAGGTGAATATCAGAAAACACTTTTTTACTGTGAGAGTGACAGAGCACTGGAACAGGCTGCCCAGAGAGGTTGTGGAGTCTTCTTCACTGGAGACATTCAAGACCCGCCTGGACGCCTTCCTGTGTGATGTGCTCTAGGTGACCCTGCTCTGGCAGGGGGGTTGGACTAGATGATCTTTCGAGGTCCCTTCCAACCCCTAGGATTCTATGATTCTATGATTCTATGAAATCAGGACCTTAGAATGTTGCAATTTTGCTTAAAAATATAAAATAAAATAATGAAATAAAATAAAATAGCCAACATTATTCTAAAAGCATTTTCTGAGAGAATAAAAGCTAACTCTGCTTTGCAAGTATTTTGATTAGCAAACCACAATCACAGAATTCCAATGCTATAAGCAAGGTCCTGATGTCAGCTACAGTATTGTTCTGACTGCCCATCTGCCCAGTTGTTTTGTTTCAAAAATTACATTTTACTGCATTTTGGAGCAGAAATTAAGAACAGAGGGGTCTATTTCCATTCTCCAGATTATATTAGATATCACAGCTGGTTTTGAATGGATATGTGAAACTGTCTGGCCCCATCTCCTCCAATATGTTTTGTGAATTTATCAGTTGAATTGGCAAGTGCTATTGGTTGTTCAGACATGAGTATTTTGCTAAGTATTATCTCCAAAGAGCTTTCTTACCTAAGATAAATCTTTCACTATGCAAGCTTACTGTTAAGAAACTACCCTGAGAGTTTTCGTGAAAGAGAGGAAAGGAGAGAGAAACATACTTGTAAACTACTTGTAAACAAGTAGATTTCCACTTTTCCCTACTACTTGTTTACACACACACACCCCTTATGTCTATTCCACACCTTCCTACCATGCACACTGTATATTTGTTTAAAAGACAGAGCTGGAATTGTTGATGTAAAATCTGAAAGCTGGGAAGAACAAGGAATTTCTTTGACTGATACTGTATCTTGAGTTTCTCTCAGTTTTTCCCCACTTAACCTCAGCAGTTTGAATTTGCCCAACATGTTTTCCCAGAAGCAATTCAAATTTCATTTGAGGAACTTAGTCAATAATAACTGCGATAATTCACATTATTGATTATTCAGCTTTAATTCCAGATCATTGACTTTCATCACATTTTATTTTTAGTGACCTGAAAAAAAGTTTTAAAACCTAATCTTTTCTTGTCCTCAAGATACTTTTACAACTGAATCACATCCCATCTCACTCTACCTTTTGATATACAAAACAAAGTGAACCCTTATACTCTTTAAAAGAAAGCCATGCGTTACAGACCTTTCATCACTTCTAGTTTTTGCACCTCCCTATGTGCAATTTTTCATCATCCTTCTGAAAATGTGGATAGCCACAGGATTCAGCATGCTCCTTCTGTAGGAAAAATGCCGTTTAAAGAGGTAAAGCCATATTTCTATTTGCTAATTCATCACCACCACCACCCCTCTATAAATAAAAGTAAGATTAGTCTTCTTGCTACAATGTAAAATTGTGACTTTATTCTTAGCTACTAACCTCTTTCGAAAATGCATTTTACCCTTACAGAAATGTGGTGGTAAGCTCTTTACTAGGATCTGTTGTTCATAGAATCTTTTTTTCTTGTTGGATTGAATGTTTCTCTGAAAAGTGATAATAAAAGCATGTAATTTTGCTGTCCAAAGCTACTTCTTGAAGACATATGATATGCCACTTTATTTATCCCTGTTTATGATGTTTATGTCTCCTTTTCTTTAGAAATTATTTAACAAAACTTGCAAGTTTGGCTTTCTGGCCTTCATTATTCACCATTCAGTGGCATCTTTGTGTAATGTGTACATTGGTATTAATTGTTATTTTTTTTTAATCTGTCTCTTGATTGCTGATAAAAGTCTTGAGTTATGCTACACTGAAAACTGCTCTTTGAAAATCCCCAGTGGAAACTCCAGTACTAGGAACTCTATTCACCTGATATTTTCCATTAATGGCAAGACCTGAGAGCTCCAGGTCAGCTCTCATCTCCTTATCATGTGCTTAAATGCCAATTGTCAATCTGAAGTTCATAAAGAACAAAACAAACTGCTTACCAAAGGCTTTTTATTTTACAGAGCCTTTGTCAGCCAAACTCATTATCTCAATTTAAAATTATTATCTAAATTGTAAAACAGCAATGCTCTGTGTTAGAGGGAGGGTGTGTTTAGTTTCTGGGGAGGTGGTTTGCTTTGGTTTTTGCTCACAGGAAGCTACAGCGGTTGTCATTAATAATATTCTCTCCACTTCTTTATGGATGGAATCCAGTCTGGTTTTTTTCTATTATTGCTTCCAAGCAGACTGCGGCTATCCAAGCAAAGTAATGTCTGGTCTGCAGGAGGAGTAAAGCAGCATTTGATGCTGGTGTCAGGCTGTCAACAGGAAAAGATTAGAATTGTTGATCAGTATAATATAAGCAATAATAGTCAGCATGGCAGATTGACTTCTAATTTGTTGGACTCCCAGAAACTGGAGAAGTTATCACCAAACATCCTACACACTGCACAAACTCTGCATTTCATAAGGCACACTCTTAGTTACTAAAATGTGTTACATCAGTAAACTTTAATCCCTGAATGAGTATGAACTCTGCATCCAAGCACACAACTTGGAAGTATCATCACATCTTTACTTGCAAACTTTGTACACTAGTGATTTTGCTCTTTAATTTTGTCTCAGCCCTACCAGTCAGTTGCAGCTTTTGAATGTATATGCTTAATTTTGTTTCTATGGTTCCCTTTTTTATGCTGAGCAAAAATCCATTTAAAGAATTTACATTTGGCTGAGAGAAATCTGTCTTTTTCTTTCTTCTCACTAGGAGATTATTCCCTGTGACATTTCAGTCATTGGCTGACAAGATTGTCTTAAAACCTCAGAGAATTATGTCCTTATAGGACATGGCAATAATAAAAAATACATGTGATTACTCTTAAAATAAACACAATCCTTTAACAAAATTCTGTGTTGAAATTCAACAAATATTGTTTCACCAAGCTAACAAAACAAAGAAGAATAAACAGAACTCAGGACACTGTACTTAACATCAGTTCATTATAAAGGTGATTAAAAAGAACACTCCAGTCTGAGTTTTCTCCTTTTATTTTCTTCACAGATAGAAAAAAGAAGACCTAGATTATTGGAATAGGTACATGAAATACAGAAACTTTTTTATTGCTTTTATTTTCATATTTCACTATTAGGAAAAAAAAACAACAATCAGATGTCACAGAAAACATTAAAATATTTTAGGTTTTCACCCCAAAATTGTGCAAAAAGTTAAATATAGACTGTTGTTTCTATACTGATTTTTTAAGCTAACATTTTGTGTTACTGTCCGATGTACTTAATACTGATATAATCTATTATAACTAAAATGTTTAATTCATGGATTAGGGAATAACCCTTGCAAAATTACTACATCTCCTGAACTGGTTGCATATCCAGGAAAAAAAACAACAGAATGGGTATTTTGTTTGCAAAAAAAAAAAAGAGATGCTTTGTGGTGCAATTGCAAATCCAGGGAAACAACTTTGCTAGAGCACTCCATCAGCCTAGAATGAGAGGCTGCACCCCAGGAGTCTAAATTCTTCTCCCTGCCATAATTCAGGTAAGGATGTGTTGTGATCTGTGACCTATTTTGTTTCCTTTTTGGAGTGATTTTAACTTACCAGGATCTGCCGAGAGGTCAGCACGCAGCACTCACCTCTCATAGAGGAGCAGTGAACTTTGGCACTGACTTTTAAGGTGAGACCCTTGTCCAGTGCTCACTGATGCCTCTAATAAAAGCAGTCAGCTCTCAATTAGAATTTACAAACACACGGTTTATTGAGGTGATAAATAAAACAATTCGGGGCAGGAGGCTCAAAGAGGGTAATCAAAAGAGATAGGATCTTTAAAATGTCTTTAAAACACCAGGAAGTTAACTGGATTAATAATTGTTTTCTGTCTCTCAAACAGTAAAAGGGAAGTAATAATGAACTTAACATACAGTTGTCATCTCATGTTGAACCTAAACAACAGTTTTGAGGCTCCAAGCCATAACTGCACAGGGAAAGACTGCGTCCTGTGGTGTTCATGACTCAGGCCAGCCACTTCTCTGTTGGTTCCTTGATGACACACATCTAATGCCTCCTAAATGAGGTGGGAAATTAAAGTCTCTGTAACAGTACTTAGATTATATTAAAATAGAATACAAACATTCCTGCCTGCTTACCATAAGGAAGAGGGAAAATTATTTGCTATGTTTCTTTAAGGGATATGACTTATCTTCTTCTATTCTCAGGTTTTGTTACCTTACAAAAAGCCAGCTTTGCTCATATCACCGTGTTAAACATGAAGACAGAGAGAATTATTTGGGTGTTCTTTCCGCTCTGCTCTTAAAACCTGTGAATTTCTGAGACGTGTGCTAGAATATGACAAGGACACCAAAGAAAACAGTCACCTCTAACTTTCCTTACTCCAATACATTCAACATTTGTGTTTCTTTCTATGGTGGAAACAACTATGTTTTTTATCTTACTAGGAGTCAGTACCTCTAGCAGCAAAATAAATTCTAATTTTTCTTAGACAATATGTGTGTGTGGAGCTTATAAAATAGAAGTGTGAACAATACCTAATGCCAACTGAGACTGCAACTCTGAATGCTGGTTTACACTTAATTACATTAATCAATGCAGTTCTATTACTACTTTCCCTAGCGACAAAATCTTGACTTATCTGCTTGAATAATTGCTGGTTGTGATCAGGCATCTGACTGAGCTTTTGAAGAAATATGCCCTTTTACATGAAATAAAATGGATCTTTGGCCTTACTGATGCTTATGTAAAGTTAAGCTTGTGCACATGTGCTCTGCGAGTTGCTTTCAGAACAGAGAATTGGTCTTAGGCACAAATACTCCAGAAAAGCTTTCTAATACTGTAGAGCTTGCAGGTGTTATGAGTCTAAGTCAAGCATTGGATATTAATTTCAATACTTCACATTGCTGATTTAGTTATCAGGTTTTCACAATTTGATCTAAAGATAGCACCATCCTCTGATGGTTAGGCCTGGAATAAGAAGCATCTCTCTTTATCAGAGACGAAGCATCAGACAGTAGACTTGCTGTTATAGATAAATGACTGAGCAAACCTCTAGAATTATTTTCAATTAATGTTATTTCAGGCTTCTCTTATGTCTCTCTACTTTTACCCTGAGAGATAAACAGTATTATTTCAGCCTGGCAAAAGACTGCATTTGAGATTTCCTGATAATACAAATCACTCTGGACGTTAGCAAACTTCTTTAAATATATTTAGGCAAATCAGCCTTCCGTGTGATTTAACCTTATGCCTGAATTCCTGTAAAATAAATTCATATACCTGTGAAGAAGCTATGATGAATAGATAAAACAGATAAAATAGATTTTTAAAACTGATTTTATTTTTCTTTCACTGTGACGATTCTCTATTTTATTTTCTATATTTTCCAGTTATTCTTCATTTTTCTTTCTTCTTTTTCTGCCCATTCTTGTCTACAATAATTGCAGTAATACTGCCTCATGCTTGTTCAAAAACCACATGGTGTCCATGTGATGCATAAGGTGATTAAGAATGTGTTTGGAGCAACAATTTTTGAGCATTTGTAGAATAAAATAAAGTACTTTCTAGAATATTGTACTCTGTTAGCAATGCATATAAATGGCTAGAAATGCAAAAATGTTTTTGTACTAATATGTAGGGATAAAACAGAGAAAGGGATTAGACAAATATTTACAGTGCCTGTGATTAGGTTTGGCTTTCTTCCCAAAGAAATCAAATGTCTATAATGTTATTAAGAACCAATACTGTGCTGAAAAGGCAATACATTTTGTTAACTCATCAAAGTGGTTCTACATATTCAGATCTAAATGAAAGATATTTCATTTATAATCATACCCTCTTTTCTCTAATTGCATATTCATTCACTTAGTTCTTTCTTACCATATTACCGAAAATTAGTTTGCCTGTCTTTCCATCATCATTTGCTAGCAATTTGGTGAGGAAGGAACACCGAAATTCTCTTGTTGGAGTTGCTGGTTCCTTGAGCCTTGTTATCATCAGGAGAAAAAGGCACTTTCAGAGTGTTGCAGCTGAAATACAGCAACCAATCCTTTTGAAGTAAAAACAGTCTTGTAGCTGTCCTGTGAGACAGCAGACTCTAGTAAAGAATTATAAGAAACCAAGCATACATCCTGAACTCTATCTTGGTAAGAACTACTCATGTTATACCCGTGTTATCCTATGCTTTTCTTCGGCCATCATTAACTGGAGGTTTTACCTTAGATCACAATTAAGCGTCCACTGTAGTAAATAAACAAAACAGTTAGAGTGAAATTGAGCAAGAAAGTATATTTTCTCTGTTATTAGATGATGAAGTCCATCTCCCATGGAGATAGAAAGACTTTGCAAAATCATTAATACACCTCTTGGATAAGTAAATAAGTGGCCTTAATTGAGTAAACCAGCTACCTATCTTCTCTTCACATTAGTTCTCTAAGGTTTGACACTGTGATTTATTTTTCCTTTGAACCTGTGTATGAAGTGCCAAAATCTAAAAAAACTGAAATAATGGAGTCTGAGATATTAACATCAATGCATTGATAATTAAAGTAATTTGTTAGATCATTTTGTAACCACATATTATCTTTTTGAGACTGTCATGGTCACAGATGACAGCACCCGCCAGCTTTGGACTGAATGATTTCAACACAGTGGATTTACGGAAAACAACCTCCTATCAACAGTTAGGAACTTGGTAGCTAGAAATTTTCATTACCACAGTCTTTATATCATCCTTTGTATAAGCTGGTATATAATTAGTCAGCAGAATTTTGTTTATTCTTTAAAATAATTTTGTCTTTATCATATTCTTAGTTTAAGCAACAGAAAACAACTGCTGCTGGGTTGTTGCTAGTATATGCTATGTATGTCAGTCATAATATTTTTCTGACACTTATTTTCAGCACAATTGTTTCCTCTAGCACAGAAAAGTGTTTATTTAGGAAAGGATGACTAGAAACTATAAGGTCTCTTCCTGCTGCTGTGAGCTGATCTCTGCCTTAAGGCTGCACCAGGTGAGAACTGGTAGGACACTACACAGCCTTTCTGTGATGGATCTTCCCTTCACTGCAATTGGCAGTGACAGGAATGCAACCTAGAGCAGATTTAAACTAATTTTTCATCTAAGGCAGTTTTCTGCTAATCTGTACTGCCTCAAAAAATTATCTGAAATGGAAAAGAGACCATTATTAAGGCAGACACAGGTACCAGGATAACAAATTTGTTCTGTCTAAATAACTAGTGACTTCACAACTTGCAGTGACAGTGAGCAGCTTCCAGTGAGCTGTGATATGGAGCTTTCAGCAAAGGCACACAAAGCTTCAGTCCAACTCATTTGAATCTGCATTTTCAAGTGGTTATCTCAGTGTACTTCCCTCTGTGCCGTAGAAGCTGTTGCAGAAAATATCTGGATGGTCCCTGGAGCATAGATCCTGGAGGATTGGTACTGGCTAGTTTTCATTGGCCATGTACTGAGAGAAACCAATATCCCTAATGCTAGAATGAACATTCTTAATTACCTTCAAATAATTAAGGAATCCTGTGATTTGGGCTCAATCTGCACAATTCCTCCCTTCCCACTGTTTCCTTAATGGACAAGATCTTTACTCAGGCAATTTCCATTGTTTACCTCTGGTCCTTTAAATTTCTTTCTCTTTCATACTTATATGTCTGCTTCCTACTCTAAGAGCTTCCCTCATTCCTTCCAGAAGTTATTTTCTAACTGCAGGCTACTTGCTTGACCCATCCAGCCATGCAGAAGATTTTATTTCCTGGCCTTACCCAGCTGCTTTCAGTAGAGAAAGCCTCCAGAGATTGCCTCAGGAGCCAGACAGTGTCACATAGAAATAAGCAACCTTCTTCTTTGTTTCCCAGCTAGAGCTTTTTCACAGAAAACAATAAACAGTAAATTGAAAACAGATCAAGCTGTTACAGCAGCTGCCAGAACACATCCCACAGGTGCTGCACAGTTTTATCACTGAGCCACCTTCTCTTACTGCAGCTGCCTTCCTCAAAGCAAGAGAGCTCCTTCGTGGCCAAAAGGCACATGTGAGAGCAGCCTACTGACACATACTGAGTATCTCCATCTTCCCCTACCCCAGCTCCCTGCTTCATAGCCCCTGTTGCCTCTTCCCCCTGTGGTGCCTTATCTCCAATCTGCCTGATCCCGAGTCACTGCTTGGCCTCATCTGCCTACCCCAGAATTTCCTGTGTGTCCTCTTGCATCCCCATTACTGTATGCCAGCTTCTTGCCACCTCCCTATTCTCCACAGCTAGTCTGTCTTCTAACACCTACTCCACTCCACTGCAGGTAATGCTGGCAAGCAAATTTTTTACTTTTCCTTCTTCCTCTCCTCCCCTTTGCTCTCCTCATTTAATCAAAGGCAAAGATGGTCACAAGAAGATCATCTCCTTTATGTGTCCACTTATATAGTGAACAAGTAATTTCAGATTTAGGATCCACCATTCAGTACAGTGTGTGAAAATTGGTGTTCCACACTCTGCTAGGATTACTGGCTTCTCACTGGCCTAGTGGAACACATGCCTTAGAAAAGATAAACCAAATAGGACTGAGATGGAAGATAGGATGGGAGCATATTCTAGGCATGTTAGTCAAAAGCCTAACTAGACAATTACCAGTCTTAAACTCATTGTGAATCCCCAGAGAGAGTAGTGGGTCAGTAGGGTATACTAGTGAATAAGATTCAGATGTTGAAACTCACCTTATAGGTTTCAAATCCTCGTGTACTTACCTCATTAGAAGCCATTCTGATGCTTTCCTAATTTTTAAAAGCTCAAATATGGCACTCAGGTAATACTGCCTCTCAAGCAAGACCATTCTTTTGTGTGCACCTTGAGAGCTGGAATCACTTCATAAGTGGTGGGCTCAGCCATTGCTACTTACAGTCAATCCCATTGCTGTAGACACACCAGACGAGGACCTCTTTGCCCAAGGAAGAGAATTTTTCTCTTTTTGCAAAGTTGATTCTTCAGCTTCATTTTTTTCCAAGAAGCTGAAGTCTTCTCTGTGTTTATATTGATGAAACATCATCAATATAGCGTAATAGGTGGCTTTAAGCAAACAGCTAGAGGATTAATTATTTGACAGAGAAATATATATTTGGATAATTATTTGGTCAATTCTGAGTAAACAAATCCTTTGGAAATCATGCATCAAAACAGATTATCTTTTCTGCAGGGTCAGAATATCTGCCAAGAACTAGTAGAAAATAACAACTCTGCTTAAAAGTACTGCGTTGAAAACTTCTGAAAAAATCAGGTTTGAAATTGCACATTGGGAAATAGTATTCTGGGGAAGTGAACTGGCAAAAGTGTGAGGGTCCAGTCATTAAGGGAGCAAGTAACCTCAAATTCCATTCAGCTGTATCAAAACAGAGTCTAATCCACTGTGGCTTACTACCAAAATGTGAAATTCACCATCTTGGAAGGAAAAACCTTAATTAGAAAAGCTACCACAGTATGTACTAATCAACTCTCTTCTTGGCAGTCATTACAGATATGCCAACAGCTGAATGAACATGCAGTCTGGGAACCAGGCAGCTGCTAACAGTTTTTGGAAATAGGAGGTTCAGCTGAGACAAATTATTTATTATATGTTCTAGATATTTAATTTTGTCAGTAGGGAGAGGCAAAGAGTAGTATTGGACTAAGAATAGCAATAGGCTTTTGATTTTTTCCCTGAAACAATCACCTTCGTGTATATTGTTCTTCCCATTTTTAACAGCTGGATAGGAATAGTCTTAAAGATCGGGAACAAGGAATCAAGCAACACACTCTTTGTAAGTTTTATCAAAAATACTTTCAAGTGAGAACTACAATGCATAGTTCAAACTAACATTGCTCATTCTAGAGTGAGATTGTATTTATGATGCTGATATAGGGCAAAGAAAAAAATAGGAAAAAAAATATTTCACACCAGGAAACAAACTTATATCTGTATAATTTAATGATACATTATTTGTTTGCTGGGTACAGGAGATGGTAAGTCTGAATTTATAAATTGTTATTTTAGATATAAACCGTAACACCTGTAAAATTCAGGATCTCAAACCTCACAATGTTATTGTCCTGAATGGTAAACAGAGTATACAAGAAGCAAGCATTTTATACATCAGCATTTACAGAGAAGAATACTAGTTATTAAGTAAATATTTTGAGTAGGATGTAATGAAAACATTTGTCTAACATTACATCTAGACTTCAGAAACAGATAACAAGATATTATTTTTATTAGCCTTGGTTTCATTATGTGAATGCTTAAAATACCATGCTTAATGCTTAAAATGGGCACCTTCAAAGACACTGCATATACACGTATCCACATAATAAATAGATAAAGCAGTAAAAGAGGAGGAAATGAAATGGAGGACCACTTATCTTAAAACACATTGCAGCCAGGAAAAGACTGCACCACTGTGATTGTCATGTTTGTGTTCATTATGCTGGACCAGTGGAACATCTTAGCAGTGACCTCCACTGTAATTTGACTAAACCTGCCTGAGACTGGATATATCACTGGGAGAGTGCAGTTATATAAGCACTTAGATCCAAAAAAAGCATAAATATTTAAAATCAACATCTCTTATTAGATTTACTGCTGATCATAATTTTCACCAGGACAATCCATTTAGTATTAATTCTTACCTCTACTTGTGTGGAGGTCTACCATATACATCAGCAGTTATCAGTCTGTGCACAGGACAAGATATTTGTAGGGAGTGCAAGGTCTATCCAGCCTGTCCACACACCCCCGGGAGGGCCCAGAGAACCAACACGTTGCTGCCTTCATATCTTGTGTGTCTGAGCACCCTGAGCACAAGCTGCCTCTAAAGCAGGAGTGCTCAGCTGGTGGCCAAGATGGGCAATGTACTGTAGTTACCAGTGCTTCCAAGGCTGGTTTTTTTGGGGCAGGGTCAGGCTAGCTGGGTCAGCACAAAAGGTGCATTCATGCACTAGAAGTCTGACACTTCTCAGTCTTCTGTGGGGCTTCAGTATCAGGCAGTTTTTGAATGTGAAGGCTGGAAAGACAATACCGAGATAGCTTTTGCTCTCCACAATAGTTTGAGAATTATTCCAGATGTGATCTGCCCTTGAAATTTCCTTTACCTACTCAGGGTGAGGTAGCAGTGTCCCATTTCAGTAAGGCTTTTAGAACAAATATAAGATCCTTTCTGTCGATACAGGATGCTGAGATTTACTTTTAAAAGAAAATAATAGCATTTATGGTCCTTTTACCTACCTTCTCAGCTACTTTCCTCTCTCTCTGCTGTACTTCTAATAAAGTGCTCATCCAAATCACAGTAAGAAGCTTAGCACAATGACCTAGCACAATGACCTACCATTCTTTTTTTAAGATAATCACAAAACCCAGACATTTCCTTTTTACTAAAATTCCATATATGTGGTAATGATTTTAGAGACCAATCTCAATTATGCTGTACTTTTTCTTCCTGAAAGGCATACAGGTGCTGTAAGGTTTATATTACTAGACACTTCTCAATTCCCAGTTTTCAGGTATAAGTGAATGCCCTACCTACATCCCAGCTTCTTACCAGTGCAAGACCCTGGCACATGCTACATTCCCCAGCACATCAGAGACAGTACTCTCTAGACAGCTTAAGCAATCTGCCTTCCTAAGTACCATAAACTTTCTGTAGCTAAAGTTAGTTCTGTAGCCTTATATATTACCTCTTAAGACTTAAATGTTGGTCTCAGATGCCTCTTTTCCCCACTCCATAAAACTATGGACCTTATGAGGACCATTGATTTTTCAAGTTCATATTCCATCTTCAGCTCTCACCATGGCAAAAGTGATCTTGTCTTGTTATTTGCACCATGGAGTTTTTCCAGAAGGAACAACAGTAACACTGCCACAGGAACGAAAAAGGAGAACAAAAGCAAGAAGTTATTTATCACCATAGCCTGGGGGCATAAAAACAGACTGAGAATATGATACTCCTTAGTTTTTCTGTTAACGCATTTCTATCATGATATTACTATATGAAAGATTAATTTCTGGCTTTGGGTTTCTTCCTTTTTTTTTTTTTTTTCCTTTATCTTGTGGAGTTGCAAAACTCACTGAATTTAAATAGGAAGAGAAAAAATTTCTCTTAACTGCTAAACTGCTATAGCACTAACTGCAGTGTATTAAATTGTCCAGATGTTTCTCATGGTGCAAACTATCAGATTACCTGGAAGAATGGAAAATCCTTGTATATGCATGACATTGTAATGTACAATGGGAAATGCCCACCAGAGGGGTTCAAGAGAAACTCCATCTCTGTCCAAATCCCCTGATGAGGGATGTATTGCTGGATTCCTCCTCTTTATTCATGCCACCCAGTACCCATGCATCTTCCTATAGAAAGGGCTATCCTACGAGGAAGATGTACAAATACCTATGTGGCATGGACCTGTTCTAGTTCCCCACACCCTGAGAAAATACAATGAGGTCTTGAAGTACATGTCCTCTTCCCCTTGGACTGTAAGTCCCAGGATAAAACCAAGCCAGGTTTCCAGAGTGATGTCTCCTGTTTGAGGAAACCTTAGGAGCTTCTGCTCTGGTACCTTCCTATTATATTCTTTCCTGTTATTTCCCATCCCATGTCAGAGGAACTCCTGCCTCAGCAGGCCTATGTGAGTGACTACTCAGCAGTATCAGCTATGTGAATTATTCTGGTTCTCTGCTATGTATTAATGGCTTGTGAGGAAGGGGTTTGTATCTTTCTAAACCTATTTGCCTCTTAGCAAAGAAAGTGTAAAACAGATGCACTGAAAACTCAGAATTCCCCCATTGTTTACACGACCCACAGTATTTTCTGCTTGCTTCTCATGTTTTATTTGCCTTATTTTTGAAAACAGGAGAATTAATAATTCATGGACTTAACATTTTCTTTTGTTCTTCATGAGCGTTGTGCACAATCATTGATTCAACAAGACTTCACGAAAGACAATTTACAAAAAAGGAAAGGTTTTAATCTGTTTCAAGGGTGTACTCCTCATTCAAGATTCTTTTGACCTAAGGGAGTACCCAAGGACTATACCTGCTGTGTACATTTTTGTTTCAATAGGAAGAAAAAATGCTTTTGCGTTCAAATTTTCTCTTGGTTCTGCCACAGCGCACATTCTGATGGTTTCACTTGTGCAGTGTCTGATATAACACCCTTGTCAAAAATATCTATTTTCACCTGACAGACTGATGGAATAACCATTTTTACCTTCTACTTTTCAGTCAAATTGCTACATTATGTTTGCTCATATCAATATCTTTCACATGAAACAAGAATCATATGTAATTTAGTTAAATAAAAAGTGGATTCTCTAGTAAAATTTCTGTGTACACAGGACAGATCCTTTAAAACTTGACCTTTTGCACATATAATTGCTCCGTGGGGACTGTCAAACAGTTCCCTAGATTTAAAACTAATTCCAGAGAGTTTGAACTGGGTAGTTTGGTTTTTTCTGCTCCTCCAAACCAGAAAATATCTGGAATAAATGATAAAATCTGATTTTTCTCTGCTTTTTGCTTAAATTGAAACAAGACTGTTATTTTTCTTAATAAATTTACAATTTGTAATTCAAAATTACAATAAAATGGTATTTAAAAAGAAAAAAAAAAGGTTGAGTTTTTTGTATAATTTCTTTTCTTGGAAAGAATTTCCATTTTTCAGACAATTTGAATGAAAACAAACACTCAGGACACCTGAGTTTGGCTTTCAGTTGGTGTTTGTTGGTTTTGTGCTTCTATGGGAATTAGAAAGGCTAAATGAGATGAATAAATGGATTTTTAACAAGCTTATTAAAATGAACACTTGCCAGCATGTTCTCAGCTTGAAAAATAAAGCTTTTAAGATTTAATTTTTAGCAGCCTTTCTCCAAAAGTAAAATTTAATTAGAACCAAATTACACTGAAATTGAAGTAACTGCTGTGATAGTGCAATGAATACCAGGTCACATATAGTCCTTATATAGTCTGATTTATAATCCACAAGCACTTTGAAGAGCTACCTTATTGTCCTCTCTATATTTGTGTGCATTTCCTATTAATATCAATATTAATTGTATGGCTGCTTTGCATATATTAGAGAAAAAAAATAAATTTAGTAATTTTTGTATATCTAGTTCACTATTTATTTACTATAGTTTTACATTGTGAAGAATAAACATGTATAAATTCATGTTAAATTTCAGGACCTTTAAGCTTCTGTTGAAAAGGTAAGGAGTAAAGTAAATCTTTCAGAAACACCAGTACCAACTCTTTAGTACAGAAATTCCTTCCTAGAAAATACAGAGTAAGGTCTACTATTTTGCACCCACTTACACAAATGTCAGCTCAAAATAATGATTCTGAACTCCTTATTTCTAGTTATGCCAGACTTAAAACAAGGTCTAACAAACAGCTCTAAGCTATATGCTGACGCAAAAAATAAAAGTTAAAAAAAAAGCAACAAGTCAACAAACAACCCAGAGATATTTTGCCAGGCTATTCTCTTACTCTGAATCATTTTTTTACAAGGGACTTCCTAACACCTTTAGAGGGCTCGTAATGGAGATTACTAGTTAATTACATGACCAGAACTTAGAGCACAAGGCATATTCATGCTCTCTCTACGTAAGGGACAGCAGAAGGTGCAAGAAATGGAAAATCTGCAGGGTAAAACCGGTGAAGGGACAGCTGGACTGCAGAAATGTTCATTCTTGACTCATCCTTTAAATAAATTTTGGTCAAATTACAAATTAGAAATAGCTGCGATTGCTTATCTTTTAATGTCTAACAGGAAATGCTAATGATTCTGAGGTAATTGGTTACTTACACAATTAGCATTTCCTTCAAAATAATTTTGATTCAAACTTGTTAAGATCAAGCTATTTTCTCCAGAGCTCATTTTGTATTTTCAAAATGGTTTCTCTACAACAGCAACACACATTTTAAAAAGCTCTATTCTGTATGATCAGCATGATGATCAGTTTTTGCAGGCTAGTTAAATGGCAGTAAGATACCAAGTTAGTGTACTAAATGTTTTGTTAAGACCTAAAAAACCTTTTTTTGTTTTTTTCTAGCAGAATCCCTCTCTCTTACATCCTCTCATTTTCTTACAAGAGGCTTAAAAATACATCTATTTCATCTGTTTTCTCCAGCTACACAGTCTGATTGCAGATCTGACAGCACTATGGGAATTGCCAACAGTTCTGCTTTTTGGCAGCCAAATGTTACTGAATGCAGATACTGTACTTCACCATGTTAACTTCTCTGATCACCCCTGCATCCACAACCCAGCACTGCCAGAGAAAGCTAATGCCTGTTCCTGAGAGAAGGCAGGACTCTACAGCCTCCCATGAAGCAGCCATTGATCTGTAGAATTCAGTGCTCAATTGCACCTTGCTGAAAGGTAGAAAAGTCTATAGCAATGGGCTTTTTTTTTGCTTTTTTTTTTTTTTAATTCCAATCCAACTCAGGCTGTTACTGTCATTATAAAAGCATCATAAAACATGTTTACATCTTTAAAAAGGAGTTGAGAAGCCAGTTAACTTCCAAGCATGTACTTGCCCCTTTGGGAATCTCTCAGGTTGTGATCATCAGCACATTGGCCTTCACATACATACTGTATGAAAGGACCATTTCCTCTCCTCCACACATAGTCTCTGCTCTCTATTGCATTCATGGGCAAAAGAGCCAAACCACAAGTTTACATCTGCTCAAGTTTTAATAATATTATTCAGAAATATGTCTTTATTAGTTGCTTTTCTGGTAACGCACTGCTAAAGCCTGTCCAGGTGTAAGTAGATTTGAAGCTTTGATATTTAATTGAAATGTGCTATTCAGCCATTTGTTAGTGTTGGCCAGCATGCTGGAAAACACAGCCTGACTTCTTGTGGTACACACTGTCAGGGTGACCCAACCACTTTGTTTCAATAAAAGCTAAACCCTCAAAAACACTCTTGCCCTGAAAACATCACACAGCATATTAAAAAACAAAAACAACAAACAAACAAACCACAAACAACAACAAAAAACACACACACACACACACAAAACACAAAAAAACCCCAACAAATAAAAAACCAACACACACAAAACAAACAAACAAAAACAAATAAACAAAAAAACCCACACATAGTAAAAGTTCATTATGTAAGTAGCAAAGCAGAGCTCTCCAGAATTAATGCTGGATTTACAGGGACCCTTGCTATCTTTAGCTCCTGCCCTGTGCAATGATTAAAGTCCTGTGGGAGTGGAAGAATTTGTGGTCCTAGCAGTAAACACAACCTCAGTGATGTCTCACTCAAGAGATGCATGAGAGGCACCAGTGATTTCATCTTATCTTTCTTTGTCAGGTCCAGTAGATGAGCCAGACTAGTAGAGCAACCACAGATATCACGTTAAAGTGAGGCGCAGGAGCCCAGAAGTCTCATGGGGGTACAGAGGTGGTTTAGAACAGCATCATTTCTTCAGTGAGTGGAACACTGCTATAGCCCCTGGGCTCTTCCTTGCTGAATCTGCAGGAAAATGGTAATGATGAAAGATGGCAAATACATCTGTCTTTGCCTAGGGAGGAAACTAAAGCAAACAGTGTCTAGACATGGGAGCAGCATTTAACGGAGGCTCTGCACAGTAAAAGCTGTAATATTTGCCATTGCTGGCATTCTCTTAGACAGATACTTCCCCTGCTGCTGACAGCTCCATTCTCTGCAGTTACAGGATCAGATCAGAGAAGTTGCTGTAGGCTCACTAGCCCACCCAAAGATGTGCTGTGCTTTTCTGAAATGGCTGCACTGTTACAGAAATCAGGTAATTCTGCTCTCAGATTGGCAAAGCTGTTGGGGGCTTGGCAGCACTCAGTTTCAGATACTGGGATGCTAGAAGGTACTTTGTCATTTTAAAGCTGGCAGTGCTTTTATATCATATTGATTTTATCTCACTGTCTTGAGATAATATACTCCAGACTCTCAAAACTCTTGAAATATAGACAGTCCGAGGCAATGCATAACATAAGGTTGGAGTGTACTCCTCAACTCAGTCTGGGCAAAAGGCTGTGCACATCTGTGCAGAGTGCTGCAAAAAGGTCAAGACACAACATGTGCCAATGGGATTGGGGTGCTCTGACCATAACAGTGATGGCACTCACACAAGGCCTAGCTGTCCAGGCCAGGTGCTGTGAAGAGTTTCAGAAAGAGAAGGCAAATCTTGGGATGTGCTTATATGTTTAATGTAAGTATGGGGTTTGCAGTGGGAAGATTGGCAGTCACAATGACAGAGAGAATTAAGAAGGGGCTCTCAGACACTCATCTTTTATGTCTAAAATATATATAATATTTCTGTTAGTAATTCAGATGGTCCACAGTCAGCTACATTAAGCACAGCTAGCTTTCCAAAGGTGTTCACATGTGGTGGAGCAAAGGTATGCATATAGGGAAGGGACAAGTATGTTCAGGATATAGCTGAAAAACCTCTTCATCCTTTTCCTGTTCTCCCTTTCCAGTCCCCAGTCACTGTGAGAAGGTGGCTGCCATATGCCTTGAGCATGAAATGAGAAGATGCTGAGTGAACTCAAATGAGAAGTACCTGATGCGACAGGAAAGTAAAAATGCTGGAGGGCAAAAACACTGGAGGGGCTGCCTGCTATAGAGCAAGGTCTTGCTAGTGTCAATAAGAATTTCTTGTCTCAGATGCCATGTAGACGGGACACTCCATCTTTACAGGAGCTAAGGCAGAATGTTGCAGCCCACCTCTGCAGTGGGTCTGCTGGAGGCAGACTGCTGGAGATGTATGGAAAATGAAGTCTGTAGGAATTGGACAGCAGTAAAATCGATTGGTTCATGAAGCAGCTCAAAATTGAGAAGGATTAAAACAGCTATCCTATGGTACCATCCCTCGTGGGAGAGAGATAGCATTAATTTCTTGTTGTGTTCACTCATCAGAAGTGTCTTCTCTGAATAAAACATGCACTACAAGATGAAGGCACAGTGCGCTGAGTCAGTAATGACACAAAGCTGACTCACAGTTAATTCCACTTGTTTAAAGAATGAAGTAACAAAATCCCTCTCCCAATAAAAACAGTTCAGCAGATCAGTTAATCATGGCCACATTTTATACCATTTATATTAAAAATCAATGCTATAGAAATTTACTAAGTGTATCATGTTGTAATACAAAATCCAAACTTCTTTCATTCACTTTATATTCTGACAATCACAGAATCACAGAATGTTTGGAGTTGGAAGGGACTTTGAAGATCATCGAGTTCCAACTCCCCTGCATGGGCAGGGACACTTTCCACTAGAACAGGCTGCTCAGAGCCCCATCCAACCTGCTCTTGAACACCTCCAGGGATGGAGTCCCCACAACATCCCTGGGCAACCTATTCCAGTGTCTCACCACCCTTACACTGAAGAATTTCTGCCTGATCTCTAACCTAAATCTCTCTTCTTTCAGCTTAAAACCATTACCCCTTGTCCTCTCACTGCAAGCCCCTGTAAAAAGACCCTCCCCAGCTTTCCTGTAGCCCTTTCAGGTACTGGAAGGCCACTATGAGGTCCCCCCTGAGCCTTCTCTTCTTCAGGCTGAACAACTCCAACTCCCTCAGCCTGTCCTCAAAAGAGAGCTGCTCCAGCCCTCGGATCATTTTCATGGCCCTTCTCTGGACACATTCCAACAAGTCCACATCTTTCTTGTGCTGGGGGCTCCAGAGCTGGAACTAGAGTATTCTAGGTGAGGTCTCACCAGGGCAGAGTAGAGGGGCAGAATCACCTCTCTTGATCCACTGGCCACACTTCTTTTGATACAGCCCAGGATGGAGTTGGCCTTCTGGACTGCAACTGCACATCTGTGACTCATGTCCAGCTTTTGATCCACTAGTACTGCCAGATCTTTTTCCACAGGGCTGCTCTCAAGGGTGACCTCCCCCAGCCTGTATTCATATCTTGGGTTACTGCTGCCCATGTGCAGGACCCTGCACTTGCCCTTGTTGAACCTCATGAGGTTCACCTGGGCCCACTTCTCAAGCTTGTCCAGGTCCTCCTGAATGGCAGATCTATACCCTCTAAGATAAAAATACACATTTTCCTGTTGACTTAGCTCATATAAGTCATTACTACATGTTTTTCAAAAGCAAACACAATTCTTTTACATTGATGCTTGTCAGTAAGATAGCAGTAATTTTGGGAGTCAGAAATAAATTTGAAACACTCAGAAATTACAGCAATTTCTCAAAAATTAATTAGACACTTGTCTAAATTAAATGAGAAATCAAAAGCAGATGTGGCTAAGCAATATACTTTTGGTGTTGACCTGCCAGTTTAGTGGCTGCAAAATGTGCTGTAATATAAAGTATGGAGTCAAGTTATTCTGTTAAGAGTTCCTCCTTCCTTCTACTTGACCAGCAACAATCCCAGAAGTGTCTGAATGTACTTGCAGATTGTATTTGGTTCTACTTTTGTTATGTATTTCCCTAGTTCAAAATAAATACTTCTTTGGGAAGGTACAACTCTTGAGCTACAGCGTGCAAGTTTTCAGTAGCCTTTCTCTTTCATCCAGATCCCGAGGGACCCCTACCTTCCTAAAACTTTTATGTTTTCAGACTGAATTTGCCAAAATGCAGTCATGCTGGCAATCTTTGATCTAGCAAAGACGATTAGAAGACGTATTTTTGATCTATCCTTCTCATACCCCATTCTGGCACAGCAAATGAGGCCTCTCTAGCCTTACCCAGGCAAGAGAATGAGAAGGCTCATCATGGTACCAGAAATAAGGAAGAAGCCAGTAGCAGGTAACACTGAGGATCTGTGTAGAGTCCTGGGATTATTACAAGTGCTACGAACATGTTAGTGGATTTTCAAAGACATCCAGTGACTTCGTGAGACTGAGTTGTGATTTCATTGGCAGGCTAACTATTGTGCAACAGACTCTTTATTTTAGAAATAAGAGAAGAAAGAAATGATACTGGAAATAAACACTGCAAATCTTCAACTTAATTTGAATCTGTTTAAATTATGAGAAACCATTTTTCTCTGCTACTCTGAAATTGACTCTTCCTGATCTTAAACATCTGTGAATTTGTTTTGACTGAGTTAAGAGAAGGATCTATGGTGCAGGTACATTGTGAAAAAGAAAGACACTGTTCTGTATTGTAACAAAATTGGTTTTGTTAAAGACAGTTAACACTTCATGGTGGAATACTAAATGAGTTACCTCAAGTCTATTGAGAATTCAACCATATTCACACCTCAGGATTCAGAATTTCAATGTTTCTGTTCCAGACAGGGTGGGGGGAAAAGATGCTATCAGAGCTATTTTGTGCTACTTGTAGTCTAGGGGAAAAAAAAAAAAAAAAAAAAAAAAAAAGCACAGAGGAAACAGTAATTACCTCAATTTTTCTAATTTTTCAGAGACGGTGAGGAGAAATGCTAGTTTTCTCACTCATCGAAAAAATACTATTGAAAGAAACCAACACAAAATTCATGAGGGGAAGATAGAAAGGTACAGAAATTTCTGAAATAAGAAAATTTTCACAACAGAAAAAAAGAATTAAATTATATTTTAACAATCATTTTGACATAGATTTCAACGTTGTACCTAAAAAGCTGACATTACCTCATTTACAGATCTCCTTTGTTTCTTTGACTATAGAGTTAGAAGAAAACACTTCATATAACACATTCCACAATCTTTTTTTTTTTTAATTTTTAGCAAGCAGTGTTATCTAGAAATACCATAATACATACAGCTGTACTTATATACAATGCATACAAAAGCACAGTAAAAGACACTTCCCAAATGTGCATATTGGGTTAGCAATACACCTAGGAAAGCAACAGACAGATTAACTAATTCCCCAACACCATGCTATATGAATCTGAGAGGAGGCATATACAATTTAAGTTACCTACTCAACATAGGCTTTGAGTATTAGGCTTGGGAAACAGTGAACCAAAATTGTGCTGATTTCCTGGCAAGAAGGTATTATAGTCAACCTGAGAATACCTTCCCTGCACAACAAAAAGACCCAAAAATTTTAACTGTAAAAAAACCTGTAGCTTGCAGTTCTGTCAGAAGGCAGACTGTCCTGTCCACACCAGACATCGCAATTGATGACACTGAGTGAAGTGAATCACTGGGTGAATCAAACATAAGCATCAGATCTACGGTAAATTAGATTTTTTTTTTCTGATAGGGTACCTGTATCATCTGGCAATGTCCACGTCAGACAAATGCCTTCAGGAAATAAAAATCACAATGGATTTAGAAGGCCTCTGAAAAGTTATGCTGTGTAGGGAGATTGCCAAACAAAATGAGAAGCAGGGAACCAGAAAAAGAATAATGCAGAAATAAAAGGGAAACTCGATCACAGTCAATGATCACCATTGAGAATTGAGAAATGAAGACTTTAAGCTTTTATGTTTTGTGGGTGTAAGAATTCAAAATTCCGGCTGGCGTCCAGGGATAATTAGTGGCATAAAATGAAAGTGGAGTTCTGAGAACATGTGGACTCACAAAGAATTAAGGCATGCAAAGAGAGGTGAAGAGGCAAAATGGGAAAAAAAGGAGGATGAGGCAGTGCAAGGCAGTTATGGATGACAACTTCCTAAACTATTACAGATAGCAAGATCATGTCAATCTGCTCTGGTCCATGATGAACTTCTGGAGCTGGTTCATGCTGAACTTCATAAATGTTGTCATCTGAATGCTGCACACAGCTTTAACTACATTACATGCTATATGTCTCCCCAGCTGGACCATGCTGGTTGACATTCACACCTTTAATCTGTTGCTTTCTCTGTTGAGTGCTAACAACTGGTGACTTTTTTTCAGGAAATTAGGTAAACTTCACTGTACTCTCTTGTTGCTTTAAGAATTGGGGCAATAACTAGCCTTGAAGGATGGGAACTAGGAAAGAAATTTTGAACTTCAGCGGGTTTCTCAAAGTTGCAAATAGAACTAAACTATCAGCAAGTGCATTAATAAGGAAAATAAGGAACTATAAGCTGTTAAACTGTAGTAGCACTTCAGCTTTTGAACTTATATGACTAGCAACTAATTCTGAAATCCAGTCTAAATTTCTAGTGTACATTCTACAGTTCACCTGTAGAGAAGTCACTGCAGAAGTACCAGCTACAGTGTTGTAACAGAGACAATTCTGTGCTGAAGCAGTTCCACCCGATTTGAAAGAAAGAACTATTTAAAATTACATTTGGCTCATGAACTGGCCATAAAAGACTCCTCCCACAAAGTGCCATTGTCTGCCACTACTGCCCCTTCTCCTTAGGACATTGTGAGCATCTCCTCTCTGGAACTCAGATCCACAACAGACCCTGTTCCAGCTAACCTCTCACCTGGCTCAGGGAATGGTTATTAGTCTGCTAGCATGCAGCTGCATAATGGGGGGAATCAGCTTCAACCCCATCAACTCTTTCATCAAAAACTGGTGTAGCCCTGGGACAGATTAGAAACTTTTATGTGGCTGGCCTTATGTGAGTTTTTGTAGCAACTAGTTTACATCATTGGCTCTACTTGACTGCCTGTGTTGTCACATGAACTGATTTAAAAAAAAAAAAAAAAAAAGCATCCTGCTTGCTTTTGCTCTGAAGGACAGATATGCAAGCCATGTGTAGGGTATCCTTTGCAGAGGATAGTCAATGAAAAGAGAGAGTAGTAAACCCTCCAAGCAAATTTATTCTGGACTGGATGATAATCTGTAAATACAGCCTCATCCAGAATTCCCTGCTGTTTTAATCCCAGGTATGCATTGAGCAGGTATGCTGAAAATGTTCTCCTTGGAATACTGACAAAGACCTAGGCACTGTCTGTAGCACTGGAATGACTAAAAAACATTTGAAAATCTTTATTTTCGGCAGCCCAGCTAGGATTTTCAGAAGTGCACTGACTATTTATACACAAGGGCTTTCAGGAAAAGAAGTACATTTTAAAGCTGAGATTTTTGACAGTACTTAGGTTCTTTTTAGACTGGTAAACAGTGTGTGCAAGAGGAACAGTAGATCTAGACAGCAAAACAGCTGATAATGAGCCACCCATTACAGCTACCCTTGTGTCATCACTTGGGCATATTTAATACCAGAGATTGTCTGATCTCATGGACTGGATGATGATTAGAGATCAGAGTACGTTAGGTGTGTTTCTGCAGGGCATCTTTCATTTTGCTTTTATCTGGCAGTAATCTGGGTTCTGCACTTTGAAACTGCTCCAAGCTGTAGGAAGTCTTGCAAGAGACCCTCTCTGAAAAAGCCACTTACAACTTTACCTCTGAATGTTCAGGCATTCCATTACATTTAGCATCTTTCTTAGCTGTGAACTGATATCAGCAAGATCAGTTAGTAGCAACAAGTATAAAGCATGTAGACACTCTAAACCAATGATGTCACAGATTAACAAATCTGAGAAATGAGCTTTCAGACACCAAGTTCTAGGAAACCTGCACATTGCACACATTTTTTTTTTAAATGTTAATAATGAAATGAATGTAATTTTAGCAGATAAATTTCTGACTTGGACAGCAAACAGAACACCCAAAAAATGAATTCTCATCTGTATGTCTGCCAAAGTGAAAAAAATAAAAAATGTATTTAAATGAGGTAAAGGTCTGGCATTATATATTTTATTTTTTTTTATCTGAAACTAGAATCTATGCATTTCAAAGGCTCCTTATTTACTTCAAAAAATGCCTACCAGTCTCAATGAATAATGCTTGTACACACAGCACAGCTAAAATAATGCAAAATCTATTACAGTAAGACATAAGCCTGGATCAAAATTCAGTTAAAAATATATATTTTCAGATGAGAAAATCTATATTTTTAAAGCAATATTAGATCAGCTACACTAATACAACATTGCTTTCTTATGTTAAAATATATGTTGACATCTCCTTTAATGTACAATATGAAGCCAGTCAGTTTTGTTTGCTCAGTAAAATGTACTCTTCACTTCTATCTAAAAGTAAGACTAGGCATGAAATAACTTCAGATGGCCCAGACTTTAACAGATCCTCTGCTCTGAGAACTCAGTGGGTATAAGCATATGAGAGGCAAAAGTGAGTTACAAAATGCAATGAAAAAGTTCAAATTTGTTCACAAAGTCACACCTATTAAATCATAATGACATTTCTTGTTTCAAGTTGTGTCCATTCACTAGTGTCATGCTAGTCACTGTGTTCCTGGTATTGCTTTTCAGGGAGGTCATTTGGATGGCAGAAGAGTTGCGCAAGTAACTGGCAGATCTCTCTTGCTGAGCTCTCCTCCTGCAGCAAAGCTGGTTGTTGAAATGTCTTCTAAAGCTCTCACTGAGAAAATACAGTGCAAATGGGTTGACACAAGAGTTGCAAAAGCTTAGCACTCGGGCTACTAAGGTAACAACCATATGTCCTGTGGATGGATCGATCTCATTGTAATTAAAAGATCGGTACATGTATAACACGTGGTTAGGAAACCAGCAGATAGCAAAGAAGCCGACAAAAACTAGAACAATTTTTGCCAGACGTTTCCGAGTTTCCGTCTAGAAAGATGAAAAGAACCCAAGGGAACAGCAATTAATAGAACTAGTCCACATAACACACTTAATTAAAACATGCAGCATTTTGCTTTATATAATCTTTAACTGTTACAAGTAAGATCAGTAAAAATGCTTCCTTCAGGGGCTGAATTACTTGTTCTGTCTCATTTACTTTCCTTTCCCACTTCCAGTTTACTTTCAATGAAAGATCCTAGCTGTTTGCAGTCACAGAAGGTTGCTCTTTGTACATGATATACGCAGCAAGAATGATTCATCACCCAAGTAAACATTGGCTTTTAGCCTGAAAACACGAACCAAAGGATGCCATGAAACATAACCTTTTCTGATGAGATCACAGTGCTTGGCTTGGAAGTTACCTTTAGTCAAAAAGCTATCTAGAAATCGCTGGCTTTGAAATATAGAGACATTGTGAGTGAAATGTAGAGACATTGCTAGGATGTCAGCTATCCCATGGTACTTACATTATTTTGCCTCAAATGCCTCAGCTTGACGTCACTCATAGATAAACCACCCAGACTGCATTGCATAGCCTGAAGCACCTTAATTCCAGGGTAAGGTGAGAGGTTCCATGTTTTTTTCAACAATGACATGAGAGAAATGTACCTTAATTGCATTGCTACCGTTAATTGGATTACAGTGTTGATACTGAGAGTGGCTGGAAAGTTGACAGGAAATGAGCCACATCAGTGGTTCCAAACTGAGAGAGGGAGCAAAACTGGCCACATAGAAGGCACCAAAAGGGAGGCAGAAACTTTCTGTAATCCTCCAAAAAGATTTATTATGTATGTTAAGTATAAAAGTTTTGCAGAGGCAGGAATTTGCTCAATTTTCAATCAATTTTAACACGAAAAATTCAAGTGTTATTTTAACAGGGTTTTTAAATCTGTGAAATAAATCTCTAAGTAGTTTTCTTGGCTCTATCTAAACAAAAAACAGTGGGGAATTCACAAAAGATAGGAAAACTCTACCATTCTGATTTGGTAGGATTTGCACTCAGACAGATTGCAATGGCAGACTAAAAGGTATAGAGATACAGAGTGAACATGACACTTCTCTGTTACAGCCTAAAGAAACCTAAGTTCTTAGTAATAGTCTGAATTTATTTCCTCTTGCTGGTAGGTATGTAAGGACAAGGGAATTTTCTGTTCTTCTGAATCTCATAGATTAACAAAAAGAAGAAAACTAAGTAAAATGAAAAAAATACGTTCTTACTTCAAAAATGCATGTGGGTTCAGAAATGTGATATAAATTACACATTGTTTCCGTCCTGAGGGTTCAGCCAAAAAGCTCTCCATATTTCACAGGAAAATAAAATAATACATGAAGTGCTAATACGTATGCATTTTTGACAAAAAACAGGCTACAGCAGAGATGAAATGCTGAGGAAAAAGTACATGAGGGAATGTAGTGGGTTTTTTAAATAACAAGTACGTGCTATATAAGCAAAGAGATTTCAGTGAGTATAAAGGTATTTCTAAAAATATTGGCAGAGGAAACCCTTCCAAAATTATGTAATGAGCATAACTATTTTTCTCAATCAATATTAATGCTTTTGTAAAGTGGTCAGGGTACTTTCACTGCAAAAGCTGTTCTCTGCATATGTAAATATTTCTGCTAATGAATAACCTGTTGCTATCTTATTGCTGTCTGTGCCTTACAGCGAAGCTGGCTTTGCCCAGCATTTTAAAATGCTTTGTTTCAAAGGTATATAGAACCTAAACTAAAAGTTGTATAGCATCTATAATAGAAAGGGTATTAGAAAACTGTGAGTTTAGGATTGTATGCAAGAAAGATCTACTGAGAAAGCTAAAAAATCATTTGTTCATGCCCTGTGTTCATATTTGCAGCACTTTTTGGTATGAGAAGAACCTTAGATCCTCTCTGAAAAAATGTCCCAGCCTATGTCAGGTTTTTTTTTTCATTTTCAAGCACAAGTAAAACAGGGACAATTCTCAAAGAGTTCATGGAAGATTTCTTCCCAAAATGGCTGCCTGTAGAGATAGGTGAAGCCACTAGCATTAACTTCAAAAACATTGTTCCCCAGTAAGAACATAAGTAATGGTTACACTAACAACACATACAAACAAATACAACAATCCTGTTTCTTATTAGAAATTTGCATTAATTGCATTGGATTTATATTTTTCCATGCTCATATTCATTTACGTACTGGGCTCTATACTGTGTAACTATGAAAACAAGGACATTTTTCAGATAATCCTTGGCTTAGTCCATGCATGTGGAAACTGAACTAACCCTTTGTGAAATCAATTTGGATGTTACAGTTCCTGTACTGTCATTTTTAAGTGTATATATCACACAAACCTTTCATAAGGATTTAAAAAGCAAAATGCTTACCTGTCTTTTCGAATGCTCATTGTATTCCCCAGGAATGTTATGAGCGCTTTTTATCAAACTCTTTGCAATATGATAGTAATAGATACTAATAATGGCAAGAGGGATAAGGAAATACACCAGGAAAATCATCACAGAATGGATCTTTGGATGCTTATCATCTGTCATGGGGTATGGTATGCATGCTGTGAAAGTGACATTATTCGTGTCATTGATGTGGGCCAGTTGGGAGAACACCACTTCAGGAACTGCTAGGAGCATGGAGATTACCCAGATGGCAACAGCTTTCACACAGGTCCATAGCACTGCACTGGAGGTCTGGATGTCCATGGGATTTACAATTGCTTTGTATCTGAAATAGATCAAAATTCAAATGTAAATGTAAAGGTATATTTTGAAATTCAACGTGATTGACAAAGAAAATTCATAAATTCAATTAAAATAATGTTGTACTTTGTCATTGTTTGAAATATCAATGTGTTTTTAATCTTTCTTAAATTTGAATTTTGTAAATCTCTAGCTTCATCTATCTATCTGTCCACCAGAGGTGGCCAAAGGAGCCCTGGATACAGCCTGTGGCTGTAGGTGGCTATTTTGTGCCAACCTGGTGAAAGTGCAGAAGCAGCCATGACTCCAGTTTTAATTTCTTCAAATCCTCCCAGCAGATCCACAAATGCACACCTTCCTCCATCAATCCCCCTCACTCTCATACAAGTCCATGCACAGTAGAGTTTGTTTCTGTCCCCAGCTCAGCCCAGGACTCTCTCCTGCCCACCAACAACATGACTTTCCACCTAGCAGACTTCACCATCCCCCTGGCAGTGCAGGACAACAATCAGCATGGACCACCTCTTGGCAGACCAGCAACAGCTGCTGCTGTGGAGGCTTCTGCCTTTCTACCCCAGCACCCCTCTGCACACAAGATACACAGTTCAAATTGTAATACCTGGAATTTACACACCTTCATAAACTCAGGCAGGAATTATTCCCAATGGCCTGTGCAGAAGGAAGTATTAAACTCTTAAAGAAAGTAAACAATTCCACATGAATAGTTGGAAGCTGTTGCTCTATATTGTATTTTGAGAAACTGTCTCATAGTATCTGTTTACATACAAACCTTTGCAGAATTTATTATTTCATAACCATTACAATAAAAACAGGAAGTACTGCAGAGAATGGAAATACCACACTACAGCAAAACAAAAAACAAAACAAACCAAACCAAACCAAACCAAAACAAACAAACAAACAACATCAACAACAAAACTAGCAGAAGGAGACCATAGCCAAGAATTCCTTTATATATATTAAAAAAAAAAAGTTCCTAAAGCTGACACAAAGTGAAACTTACCACAAGAAAAGGTACTGTGTAGGAGGCCAAATATAGTTTGAGAAAAATATTTCAAGGGTACCTTAGTATTTTGCTTAGATTTTTAATTTAAGTAAATTACAGAACCATAGTCAGAGAATCATTAAGGTTGGAAAAGACCTTTAAGATCATTGTGTCCAACCATTAACCTAGCACTGCCAAAACCACTTCTAAACCATGTGCCTAAGCAACTAGGTTTTTATAAAAAATTAAGCCTTGAAAAAAATATTCCAGTGATTTTTCTTTAACATCTAAATAAAAGTTTAATAGGAAAAGGGGTTCAAGAGAGATTCATACTCCAGGTACATAACTTTATTCACTCTAAGGTCTTTCTGATGTACTTTCAAAGATTAATCAGGCTTTAGGTACATTAAATTAATGGCCTGAAGCTGTGCCAGGGGAGGTTTAGACTAGATATAAGAATTTATTTACTGAAAGAGTGGTTGGACAGTGGACCAGGCTGCCCAGGGAGGTGGTGGAGTCACCATCCCTGGGAGTATTTAAAAGAAATGGAGATACGGTGCTTAGTGACATGATTTAAGCGCTGAACAGGTAAATTAGATTCTGGTGGAGGGATTTAGGTTATAGTTGGACTTGATGATCTTCAAGATCCCTTCCAACTAGGATGTCTCTATGTTTTGATGATTTTAAATCACCCTCTGATGTGCTTACTTTTCTCTGTTTAGCTATACAATTAGTTTCGATTAAGAAGAAGTATAACTTAGATGAGTCTACTTGGCGATAAAACTCCTTATCTGTGCATGTAAATACACAAGCATTCATATACAAATACAAATATAAATATGTATGGGTATGAACAGGTGTCTAAATACATACCCAGGGTTAGGCTATGGCTAAAGTTGCTGTTTCGCAGGATCGTGGTAAATTGTCTTATCACTAAATCATTTAATGGCTATTTATGTTCATATCCTCTCTGAATTCAGAGAGAAGATTTTTGCTGTGTCTTCACCCTTATTACAGAGTAGAAAATTAAACTCAGTAAAATGCCACTGTTAATTTATGTTTACCACTTCTAATGCACAACGAGAAACTCCCTGGACACTAAGGTGTAAAGTAATCCTTTATACTGCCATGGGAAGGATAGAAGCTTCTGCAGAAAGCTTGAATGCTCCCCAGGACAAACAGTGACCTTGTTATTCAATAATTTGCTTCCTATTGCTGTCTGCCTTGATTTCATTACATAAAGACAGACCTTCTATTTCATTACATTCAACTGAGGTGACGTCAAGTTCTTACATCTGCTCATTTCTTTAAAACTTTATCTTGCTGGGTGAGAGCTGGTTTGGGGTCTTTGTGGGGCAGGTGGGAGGATGTTAGGTAAAAACTACATTTTGTACTACAGATTATTTTTTTCTCTCTCTTTTCTCATTGCACTGCTCAAAAATAGCCCTATCACAAACCACAGCATTATCACCCAAGACAGTGACCATGTCACAATTAATTGTTTTAGCAGCACTTGGTCTGGTTAATGACTAAATGGGAAACCTTTTCAGAAGCTTTCATAGCAGAAGAAAATGTGGCATATATTTGTGCCTCAGCAAATGGTGCTGTTTCAGCACATAGCATGCTTTCCCTGAGCTACAACTAACTCCGGGCATTGGAGCAGAGTGCCCTTTTTCACAAGACAATCTGAGTTCAGTCCAAAAGACTTCTTTAATCATATCAAAATTCTGCATGTTACTTCAGTTATAAGATGGCACCCTTATCCCTAGAACTCAGTCCTATGCAGTACTCTATGGGAGAAAAAGGCATTAAAAGCCCTTCACATAATCTGTCATCTTCTCAAAAGAATAGAGTAGAAAGAGACAGGTTATAGATAAAATCAAATGTAAACTGAGTGCAACTAGAAGTGTTCTCAAAATGAACACCCAGCCCATTCCTTTGATATAAAAACAGTATAAGGCTAAAACATACCACCAACCATCCAAATTACCAAGTGCATTTTTTCTATCAATAAAACAACACTGGTAAATCACAGTAAAGGGGCAAATTATTTAGTCAAATTAGTAAGCAAAATCCATCTTTTTCTATATTTCACTGCTGAAAACAGAAAATTATAGGTTGCCTTGAAGATCAGGAAAGGAATATAAATATGCACTTGGTTTTAATTAAAAGTCTTCGTATAAATTCTGTCTTCCTACATCCTAGATCATTATCACTGTTAACAAAGGCACCCCAACTCAGGAAATACTTTTATAATGTTTCCTTTATTTGGAGCTCTAGTTTCTGCTGACAGAAACAAGCACAATCTCACCCATTCTACAGATACTGGGTTTGTTTGTATAGCGTATTTTCATTATAAAGCAAACTCTCCCTTCCATACAACCAAAAAAAATTATTAAAGAAAGATTACCCTCTTCCTCCAGAGTCATAACATGTCACTACCTTATAAACTCCAATATAGTTTATCCAGTCCTCTCCATCTTTTTTCCCAAAGTCCTTTGTAAAGGTGTTTCTCAGCTTCTAATTAGTATTGGAAGCTCTATTTCTGATTCTGCTGAGTCTACAACGCTATTCTATCCCACACCCTTGACTTCAAAATTATCTGCTTCATGCTTAGTCCCTCCATTGCAGTGCTACCTCTTTTTCTAGAATACTTTTTTTGTGAGGCCTTTCAAAAATAAAATAAAAATAAAACCCAAAACTACTAAACAATACTTAAGCAGCCACTGGACTTTAATGAAAGCCCACCATTCTAAGCAGAATTGCCTCAGTATTTCCTTGCATTTTTGTTTCTGTATCTTGAGTTGTCTCTACAAAAAAAAGACATTCCAGCCAGGGACTTCCTTCTTATTCCTGTTCATATAGCACCTACCACAAAGACAACTCTGATTTATCACCCAGTTTCCTACATGCCATCACTATGCAAATGGATAAATATTATAATTGTCATAAACCAAGCAAAGACTTAATTTAGGCAGGGCAGATCCGTACTACTTGATTTAATTTGTATTTTAATCCTAGAGCTGGAGGGGTTGGTATAATTTGCTTTAATATAAAGCTTCTGGTTTAAGTGATTTTTCTGTGTCAGAGTACAGCATCTCCTGCAAACTGGAGTAATTTATCAAAACCATTTATATGCTAGCATTTTATTGTGTCACTGTACAAAGATTTCAAACACAAAAAGACAGCATTCAGCCTCACAATATAAAAAGGATCAAAATATCTGAATAGGAAACATGGCTGTGTGGTCAATATTTGTTAAAAATACTAGTATCATGCCCAGCTGCAGACCACTCCACAAAAGTAGAACCAAATTTTGGATGGGTCTAAATCCTTTTTCCTTGTATGGGTATTTCTGTTGACTCTGCTCCAGCTTTATCATTAAGAGGAAAACATCTTATCTAGCTGAGAACACTGTGAAATCACTGTGGAATCCCACAGTTGTGGGAACTTCTTTACCAACACACAAACAGCCTGAGATTAAATTTTTTTTAAATTCTTTTAAGTTCTTGCAATTTAAGTAGATTTCTCTTTTTTATATATAGTTATTCACTATGCTTTTGTTCTGTGCCTGTGACTTAAGTGCAGAAAACTGCATTCACCAGGAGTGAGCATCTCAGATAGTTTAATAGAATTTGCAATATTTGAAATGAAGACTAGAAGACCATGCGTAAACACAATTAAACTGAATGTCAGTGACACATGTTTTGTGCTCCTCAGAGGGAAAATCTTAAGATTTTGCTAAGTGGAAAAAGATTTTCCACTCTATAGAAATACACTCTATTGAACCAAAAACTATCAACAATGTTTCAACAAAAAAGTATAATTTAGTCTATTGGATTATGATTTCTCCATCCTAAAAAGAATCACAACAAAATTCTCCTAAAGTGGTAGGATTTTTTCCCCCTGAAATATACTACTTGTCCAGTCCATCCAGTGTTTTACAGGAGAAATTTTCCTTTTCCCTTTCATTTTCTCTTCTCTTGCTACTTCCTTCTCTTGCTATTCACCTCACTTTAGCTAACTGCATGTCTTAGAATCTAGTAAAAATCTTGCAATGCTAACTTACTGCCTGCAACCTGGCTTTTTAGTTCTACTTGCCTAAACCCATTTCTTTATAACTGCACTAGTTGAAAGCACCATCATTAATTTGTTCAATTCTCCACACAAGAGCAATAATAGTAAATTGTTTCACTGACCATTATTCAGAAGCATTCATACATGTCAGTATTCCCAGTAGATTTATATTGAATTTGGATAATGCCAAGAGTCCCTGATGAACATATTTTTACATATTTTGAGAAGGAAAATATATCTGTAGTGTTGCAGTTTCTGTAAGTTTCTACTGTGAAAATGAAGAGAGGAGAGGATAGGGGATGGAACCAAATTGTCCCTTTTCAAAGGATGCTTGAGAGATCCATCACTTTGCACATATATACAAGATAATTATTTTTTATTCTCTAACAAATTTATCATCACAGAAAACACATGAATTCTCTTCTCCTGAGAAAGCACTGGTAAAGCACACTTAATCTTTGACATTATTTCTGAGGACCTTCTGAATGCAGACCTGAGGATTCCAACAGTCTAATTTGGATAAACTCATTGCAATATATAAAGGAATAGTGTACCATATTATGGGGAGACACAAACAAAATAAACATATGAAGATTTCTATTTAGACCTGATTGGTAAGAATTCAGCAGCTATTTCATTTCCACAGGCTTTTACTGAACTGATGAAAGAAATAGAATACAGGAGGAATGTTTTTGCAGCAGTTTCTCAGACTCTAGGTTGCAGCCTTCGAGAGACTTTTGGAGGCTGACATCTGCACTAACCAAAGCTGAGGTGGCTGCTGCCAGAATGACAGAGGCCTTGCACCAGTCACTGGCTGGGATAAGCACCACAGCCATTTCTCACCTTGCCATCATCAGGACTCAGCTGTTTCTTTATCAGTTGAAGAGCAACAGGACACGTGCACAAAGACAGGAATTTAAGAAACGCGAGTGTCTGTGTGAAGCTTGAGAAAAATTTGCCTAACTTGGAAGGAAAATGTGATGTGCTGAGAAACCATTTTCAACTGTGTAAAGACAGCTGCAAGAGGAACTTCTCCAAGAGCTGATTTGAATTGCTGGACTTGGACAAACCTACCAGAAGGTAGGTAGTTCCTTAATTTACTCCATAAAATTCCTTCTGCGTTGTTATGTGGGGCTTTTCCCCCCCCCTTTTTTTCTTTCTGGAATATTTTCCATCATATTCCTTTTAGCTATACAGAATGGTTACAGTTGGGGTCTGGACAAGTGAGGGCAGGATTCACTTTCTGACTTGACATAAAAGGATGGCTTTGCAGGTCCTGACATATGTCAGAGTTTCACCAAAGGTGTTCCAGGAAGCTTCATTTTGTGAGTCAAGTTTGCCCATTTACACTAAAGGGCAAGCTGAAAAAAAAATGTGTGAGAGAAAGCTTGTCCAATCTTCCTTCAATTTCCTTTACTTTGACTGTTACCACATAATTATAACCACACTACTACAGCCTCCAGTGAGAGAAACGTCTGGACCATCAGTTGCTTTAATGAAGTTCAGCAAATGATTAATTCAATATATTTATCTCAAGTGTTTGGGTTTCTAAAGGATATACTTACAGATTTCATAGTTCTACTGGTTCCATACAATTTTGTTATTGCATCTACTATATAAAGTTATGACATTGTTTTTCTCTTATACAGATAGTATTACATTTTACCTTTGATTATTTCTTCTTTATTCTTTGGATAATTATAGCTAATTTTCAGGATGTCATTTAATACTACTTCTCTTGTCAAGGCTCTTTAGTCCCTGAATGTCAGCTATTAGAGCTTGAAAGGAAATCATGTCCACTTTCCTGCTTCACCTGCTTCACTACATGTAATAAGAAATGAGGACTTCAGAGGTTTCCAATCACTGTATTTCAGCCTGAACCTGCAGCTGACAAAACAAAAGAAGAAGCTTTAAATAAATTTTGAAGAATAAAAAGAAAATTTTGTTAAGGGTGATTTTACTAAAGAAAAATCCTAAAGTAGTTACTAGGGCACCTTTTCACACTTCTGAACATCTTCAAAATTTTCCTGAGTCTGCCCCAAAGTAGGAGACAGCAGACATACAAACTGATCCAGGATGGGTTTTGATATCAATTGTAGTCAGAAGTAAGCACATAGATATTAAACTTGCACAAAACACTTTTAAGTCTTCTTATACTTTTAGAAATACAGATTGCAATCTTCCAAAATTAAAACAAAGAAATAAAGAAATAAGGAAAACAAACCAAAAAAGGATCAAATAGTTTAGCTATGCAAATCTGTAGATTACATTTTTAGCATCTCAGTCAGACACTGTATTCAATTATTTAAGAATGCATTTATATTTTCAAACTCCTTTGTTATTAAGATTCAGGAAAGGAGTCATGACACTACTGAAAAATAACTGTTAGCTTGTTAATCAATTATTTGACTCATAAATGGTGTCTTTCTGTCACACTTTTTAGGAAGAATATAAAGAAGATGCTATTTCAATTGCAGTAGCGCCAGTTGCTCCACTGTTCAGCTTCACTGTCTTCGCTAGAGTGCAGCAGGACTGTATGTGAGCTAACACATTTAAAATCTTAATTAGAAAGAAAATTAAACCTAGAAAAAGTAGCAGAAACAAATTTAATCCTATTTTACAGATCATATAAAAATCGAGGCATAAATGACAGCCAAAGAGAAAAGGAAAGACTAGGTGGAAAAATCTAAAGCTGTTTTAAGGAGCTGCCATTTACTCCTTCAAAGTCTATTCATTCCAGGTCTCGTGGCATTTTGTGGGTACAATGGCTTTTCACCAGCATGCACAATAGTGCAGAGCTGGCCAGAGGTGCACACTGCAGTACTCATTGTAAATCCTCTGCCCTCTGAGTTTCTCCAGGCACCTCTCCCCACCACAATCAATACAGCTCTGTAGCACTGAAAGGCATCTTGGAAATATCTTGCTGTACTTGTGCTCCACCCCCTCACCCGAGAGTCATCCCCAGGCACAAAATGGCAAATCTCTCAAAATGAGAAGTGGGTGCGGAGCCCCATAGGTCCAGTTTGCACTCTGGCCTAACTGTATGGACCACTGTAGATGTAAAAAACACGCTCTGGAGCAGTGAGAAAGTTCATAAGAAGGCTCAAGTCAGACCTAATTCAAATCAGGTTCATCTCTGACTTCTGTCCTTTTTGCAGTGAGGAGACACTGGCACACCTTTGCTTCACATGTGCCATGCTGCAGTCTCCTCGCCTACACTTCTCCTCTCATATATTTATTATTACCTCCCTTATCCACAATCACACCAAGTCCTTGGACTTTCTCATCAACATCCCTGACTAAAACTGCAGTCCATGGCCCCTGGGGAAGCAAGCTTGACAGGGGACTCATTTTTGGTTCCTTGTTCTGCAACACCTCTAGAAAGTGCACCCCAGTGTCACAAGCCAGTCATCACCGACAAGCTCTGTGGGCACTTTCAGGGTGTGCTAAGTGCTATTGGGAATGTTCTTTCCTATGATCCCTTTGGTTCTCCTTTTTTTGTGTGTGTGTGTACATTTTTTTCCCTCAATCTTCAGCCTTTTTTCTTCATTTGTCATGCACTGTAGTTGCTAAATTTTCTCTTTCTGTAATCCCTTGGGTTTTTTTTAGTTGCTTTTTGGTTTGGTTTGGTTTTTAAACCGGAGAAATGTTTCTAAAGGTGGTCCAGTTTCTCCACAACAAAAGAACATCAACAGGAGCAGTGGTCTTGAGGGGCAAGGGTGCTATCCTTTCATATCTATCCTTTCATATATGGGAACTCAGACGGAGGTTCTGAGCAGGCACGCAGCCGTGCAGGTCTCTGGCTGCAGCGAGTGCCTGAGCCTGGCACTGGTGCCAGAGGGAGCCAGTGGCACCGCGTGTGTGCGGTGCGAGCAAATCGATGATCTCCTCAGGCAGGTGGTTAGACTGACAGAGGAGGTTGAAAGACTGAGAATTATCAGAGAATGTGAGAATGAAATAGATTGGTGGAGTCAAACCCTGAGGCAAGGGCAGGAGGAAGAGATGCTAGAACAAGTGATGGATCCCCTCCCCTCCTGTTCTCAGACAGAAGGAGAGAACTTTAGGAACATGGAGGAATGGAGGGAGGTCCGTCCTCGGAGAGGCAAGAAAAAACCCTCCCAACTCCGTCCATCCTCCGAATTGCCCTTGAAGAATAGGTACGAGGTCTTGGAACTTCAGGGAAAGGAAAATGAAGCTGGAGTGACAGATTTGTCTAGTGAACCGCCTATGACTTGTCGCTCAGCTCCACGACTTAGGACTTCTTCAACTAAGAAGGAAAGGAGGGTAATTGTGGTGGGTGACTCCCTTCTGAGGGGAACAGAGGGGCCCATCTGTAGACCTGACCCATCCCACAGGGAGGTTTGCTGCCTCCCTGGGGCTCGCATTAGAGATGTTAAAAGGAAACTCTCTAGTATGGTAAATCCATCTGATTACTACCCACTGCTGATTTTTCAGGTTGGCAGTGACGAAATTACTACAAGAAATGTAAGGGCAATGAAGAGAGACTTCAGGGCCCTGGGACGGCTAGTTAGGGGGTCTGGAGCACAAGTCGTGTTTGCCTCCATACCTCCTGCAAGAATGGGTGGAGAGATAAGCAGGAAGAGTTTAATGATGAACGAATGGCTAAGAGACTGGTGCCAAAGGCAGGGCTTTGGCTTTTTTGATCATGGGCTGCTCTATGAGACACCTGGCCTGATGGTGGCGGGTGGGATGCACCTGTCCCAGAGGGGGAAAAGGCTTTTGGGGCAGGACTTAGCAGGGCTCATTGAGAGAGCTTTAAACTAGATGTGAAGGGGGAAGGGGAGAAAACTGGGTCTGTTAGGGACAAGCCCAAGAGGAACATACCAGGGCCTGTAGGAGGATGGGCTAAGGAGGATTTAGTCCCACCAATGTGCTCTACTTGCTTCCTGAAATGCCTGTACACCAATGCACGCAGCATGGGGAATAAACAGGAAGAGTTAGAGGTCTGTGTGCGGTCTAAGGGTTATGATCTGGTAGCAATAACAGAGACATGGTGGGACAGCTCACACGACTGGAATGTGGCCATGGATGGCTATGTGCTTTTTAGGAAAGATCGGTCGGTGAAGCGAGGTGGTGGAGTTGCTCTTTATGTGAGAGAGCAACTAGAATGTATTGAGTTTTGTACAGGGGCTGATGAGGGGCGAGTTGAAATTCTGTGGGTAAGAATTAAAGGACAGGGTAGTATGGGTGACACAGTTGTGGGGGTCTACTACAGACCTCCTGATCAAGATGAGGAAGTTGATGAGGCTTTCTACAGGCAGCTGAAAGCAGCCTCACAACTGCAGTCCTTGGTCCTCATGGGAGATTTTAACTATCCCGATATCTGCTGGAAGACTTATACAGCCAGCCTTTCACAGTCTAGGAGGTTCCTCCAATGCATTGATGACAACTTCTTAATGCAAATGGTGGATGAGCCGACTAGAAGAGGAGCGCTGCTGGATCTTGTGCTCACCAACAAGGAGGGCCTTATTGAAGCAGTGGTGGTCAATGGCAACCTTGGCTGCAGCGACCATGAGATGGTGGAGTTCAGGATCCTGTGTGGGAGGAACAGAATTTCCAGCAGGACCAGAACCCTGGACTTCTGCAGAGCAAACTTCGGCCTCCTCAACCAATTGTTAAGGGAAGTCCCATGGGACAGAGTGCTAGAAGGTAAAGGGGCTCAAGATAGCTGGACAATATTCAAGGACCACTTCTTGCAAGCACAGCATCAGTGTGTCCCAATGGGTAGAAAATCTAGTAAGGGAGCTAGGAGACCAGCGTGGTTAAAAAAGGAACTGCTGGGGAAACTAAAGTGGAAGAGGAAAATCTATAGATCATGGAAGGAGGGACTGGTCACTTGGGAGGAATATAGGAATGTTGTCAGGGAATGTAGGGAGGCAACTAGGAAAGCTAAGGCCTCCTTGGAACTTAACCTTGCAAGTCAGGTTAAGGACAGTAGAAAGGGCTTTTTCAAATACATAGCCAACAAAGCTAATACCAGAGGCAATATAGGCCCACTGCTGAATGAGGTGGGTGCCCTGGTGACAGAGGATATGAAGAAGGCAGAGGTGCTGAATGCCTTCTTTGCCTCTGTCTTTACTCCTGCAGGCTTTTCCCATGAGCCCCAGATTCATATAACCCCAGAAGTAGTCAAGATAGGTGAGGACATAGTAGATGAGGATTGGGTTAGGGATCAGTTGCATAATCTGGACATCCATAAATCGATGGGTCCGGATGAAATGCATCCAAGGGTGTTGAGGGAGCTGGCGGAGGTCATTGCTAGTCCACTCTCCATCATCTTCGGTAAGTCATGGGTAACTGGAGAGGTGCCTGAGGACTGGAGGATAGCAAATGTCACTCCAGTCTACAAGAAGGGCAAGAAGGAGGACCCGGGTAACTATAGACCGGTCAGCCTCACCTCCATCCCTGGAAAGGTAATGGAACAACTTGTCCTTGGCACTATCTCTAGACATATCAAGGAGATGGGGGTCATCAAGAGCAGTCAACATGGTTTTACCAAGGGTAAGTCATGTTTGACTAACCTCATAGCCTTCTATGAGGAAATTACTAGGTGGATAGATGATGGTAGAGCGGTAGATGTGGTCTATCTTGATTTCAGTAAAGCATTTGACACCGTCTCCCACAGCATCCTTGTAGATAAGTTGATCAAGTATGGGTTTGATGATCAGGCAGTGAGGTGGATCAAGAACTGGTTGAAAGGAAGAAGTCAGAGAGTTGTAGTCAATGGGGCAGAATCTAGTTGGAGGCCTGTGACTAGTGGAGTCCCTCAGGGGTCGGTACTGGGACCGGTGTTGTTCAATATCTTCATCAACGACCTGGATGAGGGCACAGAATGTACCCTCAGCAAGTTTGCTGATGACACCAAGCTGGGAGGAGTGGCTGACACACCAGAAGGCTGTGCTGCCATTCAGAGGGACTTAGACAGGCTGGAGACTTGGGCGGGGAAAAACCTGATGAAGTTTAACAAGAGCAAGTGTAGAGTTTTGCATTTGGGGAAGAAAAACGCCATGCACCAGTACAGGTTGGGGGCTGACCTGCTGGAGAGCAGTGTAGGTGAAAGGGACCTGGGGGTCATGGTAGACAGGAGGATGACCATGAGTCAGCAGTGTGCCCTTGTGGCTAAGAAGGCCAATGGCATCCTGGGGTGTATTAGAAAGGGTGTGGTTAGTAGGTCAAGAGAGGTTCTCCTCCCCCTCTATTCTGCATTGGTGAGGCCACATCTGGAATATTGTGTCCAGTTCTGGGCCCCTCAGTTCAAGAAGGACAGGGAAGTGCTTGAAAGAGTCCAGCGCAGAGCCACAAAGATGATTAAGGGAGTGGAACATCTCCCTTATGAGGAAAGGCTGAGGGAGCTGGGTCTCTTTAGTTTGGAGAAAAGGAGACTGAGGGGGGACCTCATCAATGTTTACAAATATGTAAAGGGTGAGTGTCAAGACGATGGAGTTAAGCTTTTTTCAGTGAAGACCAGTGATAGGACAAGGGGTAATGGATACAAGTTGGAGCATAGGAGGTTTAAGATGAATATCAGGAAAAATTTTTTTACTGTAAGAGTGACAGAGCACTGGAACAGGCTGCCCAGAGAGGTTGTGGAGTCTCCTTCGCTGGAGACATTCAAAACCCGCCTGGATGCCTTCCTGTGTGATGTACTCTAGGTGACCCTGCTCTGGCAGGGGGGTTGGACTAGATGATCTTTCGAGGTCCCTTCCAACCCCTAGGATTCTATGATTCTATGATCTCCTGTGTGGCAGTGAGAGGGGAAGGCTGGCTCAGCAGCGCTGCTTCTGTGCTGCCTTCTGTACCCCAAAGGAGAGGGAGATCATATTTTCCTTTGAGGGAGATCATATTTTTCTTTGACAACAACACACTGCACTGCCAGTGCCACCATCCTCACCACTGCTGCTGACCTCCCAGCCCCCTCTGCCCCAAAATGTATGGGGCTGCAACAGGGCACCTCCCACCCCTGGCAGCCAGAGTCACAGGAGCTCAAGAGTGGGAAGACCTGTACTGTTTCTGGGATGGGAATGGCCAACCTTGGGCAGATATGCTCTGTGCTGACAATTTAAATCTGCAAGTGTGCTCTAGGAGAGTGTGGGAAGTACTGTTACCAATTACATATCATGTTTCTACACAAAAAAAGCACCCAAGCCAAAACCCAAATAATCTCAGTACTAGATAACAAAGCTTCCAGACAGAAGGTGCACATTTGTCACACTGAAAGTACTAGTGATGCTGAGAGAGACTTCTCTGGCAAAAAGCAACATGAAATAAAGCAACTGTAAAAAAAGATACATGCACAATGAATACTATTTTTTCTTCCCTATAGCTACAGTTTGTAAGTAATGATCGTTCAGAAGTGCTTCTGTGGTTGTTGCTGTTAAATGCATCAGATATATGTAATTTGCCATGCAGAACTTCCACATAAACAGTAAGTGCTAATTATACTGTGGAAACCAAGACAATCTCCTTTATTCTGATTCATGCAGTCACAGTACAAAGAACTCTAAATATTTATTAATCTGTTCCTTAGTGTAATCAATGTCTGGAGTTCTATACAGGCCTGTGGTGACAGAGAGTAAAAACCAAAAAGACTTTAATGACCTTAACAGGCTTGAGAATAGGGCTCGTGCAAACTGCATGAAGTTCAATAAGGCCAAGTGCAAGGTCCTGCCCCTGGGTTGAGGCAATGCCAGGCAAAAATACAGGCTGGGTGGAGAACGGATCAAAAATAGTCCAGAGGAGAAGGATTTAGGGGTAACGGTGGATGAGAAGCTCAAGCCAGCAATGTGTGCTGGCAGCCCAGAAAGCCAGCTGTGTCCTGGGCTGCATCAAAAGAAGTGTAGCCAGCAGGTCAAGGGAGGTGATTCTCCCCCTTTACTAGGGTCTTGTGAGACCCCACCTAGAGTACGGTATCTGGAGACCCCAACACCAGAAGGACATGGAGCAGTTTGAATGAGTCTAAAGGAGGGCCATAAAGATGATCAGAGGGCTGGAGCATCTCTCCTATGAACACAGGCTGAAACAGTTGGGGTTGTTCAGCCTGGAGAAGAGGAGGCTCTGGGGAGACATTATAGCAGCCTTCCTTCAGTACCTGAAGAGGCTACAGAAAGGCTGGGGAGGGACTTTTTTCAAGGGCTTGTAGTGAGAGGACAAAGGGTAATGGATCAGAACTGGAAGAGGGTAGATTTAGGTTAGACATTAGGAGGGAATTCTTCACTATGAGGGTGATGAGACACTGGCACAAGTTGTTCAGGGAAGTTGTGGAAGCTCCATCCCTGGAAGTGTTCAAGGCTGGGTTGACTGGGCCTCTGAGCAACCTGATCCAGTGGGAGGTGTCCCTGCCAATGCAGGGTGATTGGAACTAGATGATCTTTAAGGTCGTTTCTGAATCAAACCATTCCATGATGCTATTACATGATTCTATGATAATATATTAAAACATACTTTGAGCTTTACCTGTGAAAGCAGGGACCACTGTGAAGACATTATATACCAGACTGAGCAGGAACTGGATTACAATGGAGCCTTTTTCATGGTATCACCACTTCCAAACTGCTAGCAACCCATGTTAGATTTGTTTATCTGGAGGTAACTCTGTCCCCAGACAGGCCTTGCCTCCTCATCACCTCTGAGATGCAGGATGCTGCCACCACTTCTGATCTGCCAACATAGTTACCCATACAGTTTCCTCATAATCAAGTATAGTCAAGATGACAGATGTCAGGATTTGGCTACAAATGAGTATGACAAAAACCCCTCCACACCAGTGCCACCCCCTTAGTTCAACATAAGTATCTGTTGTACAAAAAAGTAGACCCAAGTCCAAGCTAAACTCCACTGACTCCAGCCAGCTTCACTCAGAGTTGATTTGGGTTCCTAGCAGACGAGACACTGGTTTCTGAAGTCAGTGGCTTTTCTTCTGACTTAAAAATGAATGTGTTTTTTTCTCAATAAGTGAAAAGGTAACTGCAGAGGTCAAAGAAATAGAGTTGTTAAATTCTTATTATAACCATTCTGATATTTGTATATACTATAGACTCTAAAATGCTGGAGGAACAGAGTTATTACAAGCTTATATGATCACAGTACAACATCTGCAGCTGTTTTCAAGGATGTGTGATTCTAAATGCATTCAGTGTAAACAGATACAGCATTATTACTTCTTAAATCTTTACTGATTTTAAAAGGAGGATATAAACTTCTATGGAAAAAACAAATAACAAATGCTCTAAAGCTACATAAAATGAATGAATCTGTAAACATTAAGCCACCAGCATTCTCTCACACTAAATTTCACTAGAGATATGATCTCCTCTGCAAATAACTTCTTCCCTTTTCAATAACATACCACAATCGTACCTCTAAACAGTGGAAATAGAGCATAAAGAAGGCTGCAAGGTTTGCTTGGATCTCCAAGGACAGTTTCTGGCATGCTCTTTAAATGAGGAAATCAGAGAGTTACAGGTATTCACTGTAAGGTATGTTTTGCAAGCTCTTCTTCAAAAATATAGTCCATTTTCACAAGTTACAAAGTCTTTATACACAAGTATTTTAGGTCCTGATTCAAACACCATTGAAATTGATGACCACTGCAGACTACGCTCAGGTGGAATCAAGTAATTTACTGAATTGGGTAAAAAAAGAAATTAATTACAGTCACATTCTTATTAAAAACAGATTAAAAGTTTTAAAGAAGAGTTAGTGTGTGAAGATTAATTACAAAACTCAAGCCTTTGCATCACGCAACAGTGTAATGCATTGGTTCAATTTAAAATCCAACAAAAGAAAATGGAGCAATTCCTGTGGAAAAGAAATTAAACATTTTCATTTCTGGCTAAAATAATTGCTCAGGTAAGGGAAGAAAGAATTTCATTTAATTTAAGGTTGTCAATTACACTGCAAGATCTTGTCTTTCAGAGCCTGAAGTATAGTCAAAAAGCTACCAAGTTGCAACAAATCCCTTAAGTACCCATTTTTAGTAAGTGAGAGGAAAAACTTGGGGCCCAGCTCTTTGTTTCTTGCTCATTTGACAAGTACTGGAGACTGAAGTGTTATTTCCTAGTCTGCTTTGAGGGATTTTTTTTTTCTGTTCCTCTTTTTTAATTTTTTTTCTATACATTCATACGAAGCCAGAAAGAATAGTTTGAACAAAAGTTTAAGACTGACAACTACAACAGAACAGTTTGTTGCCTCCAAATTCACACAGGCTGAACTAATTCTTGCATTCACCTGTGATGACGTGTTATTCTTACTGTGGCACAAGCATATACACATATACATTTGTTTCTTGGCAGAAAAAAACCTAATTGATTAAATATACCTCTGTGCTTGACTTGGTTTAAGCTGTTCACTGCCTGTTGACATATCACTGTGGCTTGGTATAGGTCATATTTAGCATCTAAAACCTTCCCCTGATTATAATAATTGCAATAGTTGGGCTGTTACAGGACCATGCCAGAGGTGCAGAAGACTGGACTAAACCTGATTCTTGCAGCTGGCACCTTGGAAGCTGGAGTAGGCCCAGGCACACCCATTTTCAGAAACCCTTTAAATTAAGCTAGTACCAGACTGGCCAGCCGTCAGTGAGGGAAGGTGAAGAATGGGCACTTCAGAAGTTGCAATGAGGGGATTGCAAACCAGGGATATTTTATCAAATGGGTATTTTACCTTTCATGGCAGCTCCAGCTAGCCTTACCCCAGTCTGCAGAGAGCTGAGAAGGGGCAGCCCAGCTTTCCTACCTGTCAGCACTGAGGACAGTGAGGGTGAAGACAGAGACACCAACGGAGGTGAGCTGGATGGCAGGAATGAGCTTACAGCCCACCTCCCCAAAGAGCCACTCCTCAGAGAAATACCGAGAGGCATCCACGGGCACACAGGTCACTAGGAGCAGCAGATCACCAGCAGCGAGGCTGGAGATGAAGATGTTGGGCACGCTCCTCATGGCACTGCTGGAGATGAAGATCTTCATGAGGGTGATGTTGCCCAGCAAGCCCACAATGATGATGAGCAGGTAAAGAGAAGGGATCACACAGCGGACAATGAACATGGCCGTGTCCTGTGCCGAGGGCAGCGGAGCTGTGTCTGGCACAAGCCGGGCACTCCCATTCCCCCCGAGGGGCATTGCTGTGAGCTCGGGCAGCAGCTCTGCCTCCATCCTCCAGCTTCGGGCAGACCAGAGGTCTCCAGTGCAAAGCGCAGTGAGAGCCACTGCAAAGCTTCACCTCTCTGCAAGTCAGCCAACTTTTTTCCCTTTCCCTCCTGCCTTTCTTCCTCCCCCTTTTTCTCTGCCGACTTTTCCCTCCTCCGAAATGCAGAAGCACTCCCCGCCGGCGCAGTGGCAGCGGGGGTTAGAATAAAGGATCCCGTGTCGCTCCCCTTCAGCTCTTCGAACGAGCCCTCTCCCGGCAGGCAGGAGGGGGGTGATCCTGAGGTCCGAGGGCAGCACCTGCCATCAGGACGGCAGCCTGCCCTCGCCACCGGGACCGCTCTCGGCCAGCCGCCTCCGCGGAGCCGCGGTCCGGCCGCCACCCGCGCCCCGCACCCGCCGGGGCCGCAGCCACCGCCCGGCGCTGCCGGTCGCCGTGGCCGCCCTGCCGCGGAGCCGCCGGCGCTGTCCAGCCCCGCCGATGCTGCCGGAGAAAGGGCCGGGAAAGAGGCGCCGACCCGAGCCCGTTCCGGCCCCCATTTATACCTGCTGCGGGGAGGAGCCGCCCCGCCTCTCGTCCTGCGAGCGCTTCTGCCTCTTCCCAGACCCGAGACTCCGAGGTGGATCTTGCGCAGAGAGGAGACGAGGAGCGCGGAGCCGTCCCGCGGGGTTCCAGCCGCTGAGCGCGGTGGGGACGACAAGGAGGGGAGGGAGGGCACCTCTCCTTCCTCCCTTGCCCTCCGGGAGCAGCACCCCCCGGGACTGCCTGCCCGGCAAACCGGAGAGCTGCCCGCCACGTCGGGCAGAAGGCGGGATCGCCTCCAGGAAACCCGTCCTTCAGCGTCTTACCCAGGTGAAACCACGACGGTTTGAAATACGGAGTGACGGGAAGCAAGAGTCTTGGAGTTGAAGAGATTTTATTTCTGTCATCCAGCTGTGAGTTCTGAATAGAACCTACCAAAAAACATCATGGTTTAATCTGTGAAGTTGCATTTCACATTAGTCTCGACTATGGAAATGGTGACAGGTGATGTGTTTTATCCACGACTCACTATGCAGATGGTATAACACAGTGGACAATAAAGAATTTTTGCCTCATCAAAATGTAGCATTTGCCCCTAGTGGTTCTTGTTTTTCAGTGTAGTACCATTTTTTACTCTCTTTTGTCTGCACATGCATAGGCTTTCCAAACACGTTTATCTGTTTCCAGCAGAACACATGAACATAGGTAGCAGTGCAAAAAAGCTAAGGCAGAGGAATAACAGCCTTTGCCAGTAACATTCTCTGCAGACTGATAATTTCACTTACTCTTCTCAAGAAAGGAAGATGCATGAGCCTGTTCACATTATTGAAATGATTCTCCTGAAGCCTTATAGGTTTATAACAGCTGTATGGAGAAAAGAAATTAATGCATGGTGGACTTACTGAAGTCGGAGAAAGAGTTTCACCACTGAAATACCAGAAGCAAGGGATGTCACATGTACAGTAATAAATAGCCTTTCCATGGCATGCTGTCCAGTGTAGGAATTAAATTTAAAAGACATCAGTCGTTTATCTTAAATAACCTTATACTAAGATTGTCAAACAAACAAACAAAAATGCTTCCTAAAAGTTACACCGCTCTGTATCTATTGATTGATCTTTGTGACTCTTCTCATTTCCCTGAATTTATAATCGTATTACATTTGTGTATATTACTGATTCATATAATGCTTAGTTTATCAGGAAACCCAGCCAGTGCTAGTCCTCAGAAACAATCAGGCTAGAGACTTGACCTTTCTCCTGAGGCACCTGATAGGAATCGCCACAGAGCTCCTCTGGAAGTGATTCTTGTTACTGATCAAGTTTCCTCCACACAGTGTTACATTGAACTACACTCCCTCTGAGGCAGCCTTACTGTCAGCTTGGATATTTATCACAATTGCAGGTAACCTCAACTTTGCTGAGTATACACAAATTTTTCTAAGACCATCAATACCAGGTTTCTGCAAGCAGTCTGAATCAGTCTTTTTTGTTTCCGATGGTTGGACCCAGTATGTGTCTTTAACACTGCAATTTCCAAGCATGGCCCTTTCACTAATTTATTTTAAAATGGGTTAATGTGTGAAGAATCAATATTATTCCCATTGGGAGAATAAAGTCAATATGTCTTTAATACTGATTTACCTGAGACATTAAGAAGCTGAGTCTTTTTGCATGCATATCAACAGGAGAACACTTTAAAAACTTATATTGGCATAAACTTCATGAGGTTTGCATGGAAAAAGGTGAGATCACTTGTTTTTTGTTTCACAATACCACCACTTCTACTGCTGTTGTCCAGGGAAATTTATTCCATCTTAATAATTTTTACCTGTCCTTTAGTCTAAAGGATAGAATACCTAAGGTCAAGGAATTAGGAATACATGCAGTGGGAATTTATGTTCCTGACTTTTTTCATTACTTGATTTTACCTGTTCTATATTTTCAGAACTCGTAACAGCAAGAAAATAAGCTTTGGAGACTGTGAGTGTCTCCAGCTCAAAGGAAACAAAAAGTTAGGTTATGCTTCTAATGTCATTCAAGAGATGTCTGTGTAAACACAAGGGAATATACTAGAAAAAAAACACATGAATACAACTTCCTGCAGAGACAAAAAGGAGAAGGAAAAGATCCACATATCCTGACATAAACCAGTCAGAATTCAGATCCCCACATACAAACTATTAATCATTCTCTTTTCAAACAAAAGAACCCATCTGAGTCTTTGGATGCTATATCAGATTATAGTCTGGAGACAATCTCATCATGCAGCTGTCACATAGGACTTAGCACAAGAGCAAAGGAGAGAGTGCCCCAGGTAAGTCCCCTTAGTGGGAAAGAAACTCTGCATAGGCTGAAATCAGCTAGTGCAGATGGAGCATATCTGGGAGTGCAACACCACAGGGCAGGGAATGCAACAGCTTGGAAAGGTGGGAGAAAAATCTGCTTCATCAGTAATTCCCAAATGTAGGGATGCAAAATCAGTTCCTGCAGGAATGAGGAATTCCACGCATCTCACAAACACCTTCTGCCGAGAATTGCTTCCAACAGGGAAAAAGGCTTCTTTCAGGTGTTTATGTAATTCAAGGCACTTGGTGTTCCCAGGGCTAATTCCAGGTTTGCACATCACAACAGACTTTGTGTAGTCTCATGCAGGGCCAGGCATATCTGCCACCAAAACTTCTTGCAGTAACTAGCCTTGCATTAAGTATGCATGCTTGCAAACTAAATGCAAACTGTGTTCAAATGAAACCCTGGAAGGAATCATGTTTGAAAGCCTGATCATCAGTCATGCATTAAGAAGGAACAAGGCAGTAAAGAAGGAATAAATACTATTTGATTTTAAACCACTGAGGATTAGAAACCAAACCTTAGATAAATGTTTGTAGTATCATGCATTAGACCAGCAGACACAGCTGGAAAAAGCAGACCGGCATTACAGCAGTGAGTGACTTCTCCCTGAGAGTCAGAGGAACAATAACCTTAAGCAAGTCATGTCTTCTTGTTGTTACTTGAATACAGGCTTTCTTAATTTGGTGGACATTTTTCTTTGGAAGAAACCTCCATTACTTCTCAGCTTCTTGAGTCAGGAACTCTATTCTAAGGACAAGAGGTTATAGAAATAAATCTCCTCCTCTAACCCAAGGTTTCAGAACAGACAACAGGGTTTGCTACTGTGTGGGTCACTAGAAGTGGGCCCAAAAATTAGCTGGGAAGAGTAGCCAGAACTGGAAAAAAGAAGGGATGGAGACAAGGGCTCTCTACCTGGGTATGAAACATTCCATGTTGTAGAGCCTTGAAGATGGACAAACTTTTGTCTTCCAAGGCTACACCTCTAAACCCAGACCTCAAACTCTAAGGTGAAACAACTCAACATCAAACCTCTGTGACTCTTTTAATAGTTATAATAGCACTGAAAGTTAATAATCTCATAGGCAATACCAGTGTATTCCCTGGGAGAAACGGATATGAGAAGAATTACTCTAAAAGGAAGAATTGTGGGCTTATGTAGAGAATGTCACAAATGGCATAAGCTAGCAAACTAGATATGTTCAAAAGAGAAATGCTGAGTTCAGCTATGGCTGCTCACAGATAAACTCTAAGAAGTAGCTAACAAACAGAAAAGATGTCAGATGTGTACCATGAAGCCCTTTCCCCTTCAAGACTCCATGTAACAGAATAAGGAGCTAGACTCTGTGGCTGGAGTTGAGCCTTGTCTGCCAGCAACACTATGTCCTTGGAGCACTGGGCTGCAAGCAGGAGTAGTTTGTGGTCTTCCAGGCCTGGCAAATGTGCAATGAAAACCAATATGGAGATTCCTCTTCATTAAACCTGTATGACTGGACACAGTGATGGTAGAAAAGAAAGCTAGAGAGTGATCCATCATGTCTATTTCTTAATTTTTCAAAATACACTTTTTAGATTAAACAGGCTTTGCATTAATTAAAAAAAAAAAAAAGTTATTAAGAAGGTTTATGCATGACACACCTCTCCCCGGACTGAGCACCACGGCTGAGCTCATAACCATCTACAATAAACCCAGACTTTCTTTAGTCCATTCTTCTCAACTCCAGACTTTGCATCTTGCCCGCCACTCTTCAGGCTGAACATTAACCAGCAGTCAGTCAGGAGGATCTTGAGGAAGCCACCTGCCTCCTAAGCCTCCTGCCACAGCTGAAGGTGAGGCAACCTCTGTCTCAGGTCCAAACTGCAGTACAAACACCAGGCTGCAGCTAGCAGAGGCCTCCACAGGGCCTAAGTGTCAATGCGGGGAACTCTGCAAACCAAAAGGGAAATTCAGCTGCTTCCAGCACTAGGCAAAGCTGGGAAGCTGGCAGAAGATGCTGTTCTTCACGATTTAGACATGCAAGCTCTCTTTTGCCATGCAAAATCTTATCTTACTGATACCAGTTCACTTCTTGTGACTTTTCATTTTGTGCCACTTCCATGGTGCCATTTTTTCACTGAGCCTTTTTTTTATGGCACAAGCATAATAGGTGTCATCCCGTTTAGACACACTAAAGCAATTAACTGGGTGACTAGTGTTAAACACACAGTTCATCATTCTAATCACAAGTGCAGCTTCATGCATGCATTTAGTTTCCATTTGATTAACTGCAGTTATTCAGTAGGACTTTCACTCATTAAAAGGTTAAAGAGCATACTACTGAGTTGCAACCTTAAGCTGAAATCCAGGCTTAGGACTCACTTAGAAACAAGTGTGATAAAAACATCTTCTATCTCATTTGTGCATTGTAGATAACCAAGAGACAGTCATTCCTGCAGATCTGAAACAAATTATTTTCTGTCAATAAAGTCCCAAGTAAGGGCTTGAGTTGCCTTAGCAGACTGCATTCAAATGGACTACACAATGCCAGCTTCTCTACACCCATCTCAAGAAGTACTCTTATTGCAGTGTTAAGAAGCACATTATTGAACACACATGACAAAAGAAAAAACACTGCTATTAGTTCCTCCTAGTGCAAAGATAATGGGCTTCCCCTGCTTCAGCTCACATGGCACGTATTGAGCCACTTCAAAGAAACCAACAGTTTTATTGTGGGCCCATTCATCATGTTCAGTGGCATATGAGTGCAGACTCCCATGGGGTTTGCATTGAGTTTATTTGACAACCCCTCTAGAATTCATTTTTTATTTCAATGCAGCTGTATTACTTATGTGTTCCCAGAACTAAGGCAGAGCATTGTCAGCTAACTCTTCTTTTAGCATCACAGGAAAGAAATTCAAGTTTCCATGTGTCATGGTTTGACTTGGGATTGGCGATTAAACCAGTGACAACAATGCTCTCGATCCCCTCCCCCTCCCACACAAGTGGAAAAAGAAGAGAGGGAACAAGGAGAGAAACTTTCTGAATTGAAAACTAAACTAGACAGCTTTACTGAAATATTGATGAAAAGAAAATACAATTTTACACAAGTATGTGCAGGAATGTGCAAATCCCTGTCACTTCCCTCCCCACTCCCCTATCCAAGCAACTCCCACAGCATTCTCCTTTAGCTGTGAACAGTTCCAAAATGTCCTGGAGCTGCCAGAGAGAGCGGCAGAGTAGACAGGAGCTGAGGGGAGAGTTGTGAGGGTCAGGAATGCATGGGCCTGGGGATCAATGGTGATAGATAGGTGCAGTCCTCCCTGGACACCAGCCAGGAATGGAAGATAAGGAAAAAGAGAGTTGACTTCTGTGATCCCTGAATTTATAACGAGTCTTACATAGATATATGGAATACAATATCTCTGGCCAATTTTGATGTCCATCTAGCCTGCTCCTCCCTACGGGAGGGTAGCAGATAATGGTCTTCTCTTGCTTTAGAAGCAGTAGATTCAATAAGCAGAGCAAAGTGTCCTTGGCCTCTCAGCAGTGATATAAACATTCAAATGTTATCAGTCCACTAGCTGGAAAAAAATGTGTGCCCCTTAAAAAGACAGTTCACTGAAGAAAAATAATTAGTAAAAGAAAAATTGGCTTCATCTTGAATCAAACCAGGACACCATCTTGCAATTATTCTCCATATGTATCATGAGCAGAATCACAGAATCATAGAACAACTATCATTAGAAACAACCTTAAAGATCATCTAGTTCCAATCACCCTGCATTGGCAGGGACACCTCCCACAAGATCAGGTTGCTCAGAGGCCCAGTCAACCCAGCCTTGAACACTTCCAGGGATGGAGCTTCCACAACTTCCCTGGACAACTTGTGCCAGTGTCTCATCACCCTCATAGTGAAGAATTCCCTCCTAATGTCTAACCTAAATCTACCCTCTTCCAGTTCTGATCCATTACCCTTTGTCCTCTCACTACAAGCCCTTGAAAAAAGTCCCTCCCCAGCCTTTCTGTAGCCTCTTCAGGTACTGAAGGAAGGCTGCTATAATGTCTCCCCAGAGCCTCCTCTTCTCCAGGCTGAACAACCCCAACTGTTTCAGCCTGTGTTCATAGGAGAGGTGCTCTAGCCCTCCAGTCATCTTTGTGGCCCTCCTCTAGGCTCATTCCAATAGCACTCCAGGTGGGGTCTCACAAGTGCAGAGTAGAGAGGTCCTTTGACCTCCTGGCCATCCTTGTAATCAGATTGCATTTTTATGAAGGTTAGTCACACACCCTTAGAACTACAGTATTTTATTGCAGATCACACACCACTGCAAGATACTAAAGCATTTAGTTCATTCAATATGTACAAACCTCAGCATTCTCTCTATGCAGTGGAGCAGCAGGTTGCATTAAAAAAAGTTTAGAAACCCAGTCTCAGTGCTACCAATACAACACCTTTTACAAAACTTCAGGAGTCAGGCATTTAATTAACTGCCTGAAAAGGGAGCTGTAGCAAATAACACACACTGAAGCACTTTTTACCTTCATATAATCTTGTTACTTCAGCAGATGCAGGGCAAGTTCCCTTTCAAAGGGTGTTCTGGCATCTCACAACAATTATTCTAACCATGCCATTAATAGTCATTGTGGTATCTTTCAGAGCCACAGCAGTGTAATCCAAATGTAAAAAAGAACCCTGATTCCCATCTTTCCATATGCCTGTATTTCCATGCCTGTGAAGACATCACAGAAGGGGTAACACGTTTTGTTACATCAGTTTAAAGTCACACTGCAGTCAATCACATGTGAGGCTCTTGTGAGTTTAGAGGCAAAAAAGTAAATGCCCCTTTTGGATTGGGTGGATAGATTTCACTTTCCTGTGCACCCTCTTCAGAACGCTGAATAAGCTTCAGTTGAACAAGCAACTGAATGACAAAATCCATCTTCCTATCCTCTGGTTTCCCATCTCCATCCTTTCTCTCTCCACCTTCTCATTAAACTCCTGCTAGGTTCAAACTAGCATCGTGGGTGTGTCCCTGCATTTCACTGCACAGCTTTCACCACCAGCAGTGCCTGGTACATGCACAGCTCTTCTGGAGCTCTTTCAACTCTGCATATGTAATGGCATGACAAATAATTGGAGGCTTTAATATTATTTAATTCGCTTGTTCTTCCTTTGTACTCAGAACGTTGTACCTGCAGCTTCCAAGTAGGGTTGCATCCTTCCTTTTTAATGGACTTAGTTAAAAGTACATTTAAGCTCAGGATGGTGTACATGGAACGTGTCAACAAGCTCAGGAGGCTGCTGCTTCGCCCCAGTTCTCGGGGTCCCGGCAGTCCCGAGAATGCCGCTTTGGGGCTGCGACTGCTGCGTAGCTCTGCCGAGGCCGGGACCGGGACCTAGACCGGGGCGGGGTAGAGGCAGCCCGGGGAAGCCCCGCCGCCGGGCCCGGGCTGCGGGCACCCCGACGCGGGGTGGAAGGCCGGCCTAGGGCAGCGGGGCGGGGGAACACCCGGCGGTGGCGGCCGGTGCTGCTGACGGGGCTGGCCGGGGATTACCGGCTGCCCCCACTCCCGCTGCGCCCGCTCCCTGCCCAGAGCCGGGGCCGCCCGGGGGAAAGGGCGGAGCGAGCCGAGGGCCGGGGGTTGGCTGCAGCCGCCGCCCGCAGGGCACCTTCCCTAGACATGTCCCCCAACTACATGCGGAGCTTCTCGGAGGGATGTGTGAGTACGCGGCGGCGAACCAGGGGGCTGGAGGGGCGAGCCGGGGATCCAGCCCCAAAACTGAGGGGGCCGCGTCGTGTCCCCTGTTCCCCAGCACCGAGCAGCTGTGCTGGATGTCCTTCAGCGGCAGGGCTTCCCGGGCGGGACCCGAAGCCCACCCCAACAGGCCTGCCAGGGTGCTAGAAATGCCTCTTTGGGGAAGCTGAAATGTAATTTGCAATAATAACTATGGTTAAGTCTGCTGATGGGACGGCCGTCCTGATTTTGGCATCACCTGACATCACATACATCGACACAATAGCAAAGGAAGAGGACTTTCGGTGGAAGCGTTCAGCTCGGTCTGGTGTGTTCTGCAACAGCAGAACGCAGATAAAGGCGGTGAAACAAATTAACTGATAACTGCTAGACAAATAAATGATCCTATAAACTTAGTAGCAACAACAAAGCGTTCTAAGCCATTATTTTATTAGAAAGCTACTGCAGCCTTAGGAGGCAAACTCCTTTTTTAAACAAGTAGGATAAAATAAATAGTTTGGATAATGAAAAAGAGAAGTAGGTCTCCAATAATAACGCTGTTCATTTTTGTTTTCATGTTGAATAACCCTGTAATTTGCAGCTCAGGCCACCAACGGTAATTGGCCAATTCCACACTCTTTTCTTTGGCTCAGTCCGTATGTTTTTCCTTGGCGTTTTGGGCTTTGCTGTTTATGGAAACGAGGCTTTGCATTTCAGCTGTGACCCAGACAAGAGAGAGGTTAATCTTTTCTGTTACAACCAGTTCAGGCCTATAACTCCTCAGGTAATTGTATTTTTTTTAATTGTAGAAATCCAATGTTAAGAAAATAAACTGCAAAAGTTATTTGTTCATATAAGAACTAGTAACTCACTGGGTTAATTATCGCTTAGCTTTTTCATTAACATTTTATTTTCAATAACCTTTAATCTGTGACTAAACATGGAGTTGTCCTTTCCATTCTTCTTAACAACTACCTTCATGTTTCAGAAACCAACTGAACTCAAATTAAAACACAATAGTGGTTTTTGCCTTTATTTTCATCTAAGTGGTTATACATTTGATATATAAAACCAGACTTGCAGAATGTTCAATATGTGCATGTTTTAGTTGTCTGGATGCAGTTGTAAATGACATGACAACAATGTTTTTTGCTACATTGTAGGTATTCTGGGCATTACAGCTGGTGATTGTGCTGGTACCTGGAGCATTTTTTCACCTTTATGCTGCATGTAAGAGCATCAAACAGGAAAATATCCTCCAAAAGTCATTCTACAGTGGCTTTTACATCTTCTCTGTACTCTTAAGGATTATCCTTGAAGCTGTGGCTTTTTGGCTTCAGATTCAGCTCTTTGGTTTCAAAGTGAATGCAATCTACATGTGTGATGTGGGAGCACTTGAAAAAAAGTTTAACATCAGCCGGTGCATGGTGCCAGAGCACTTTGAAAAGACAATTTTTCTTATTGCAATGTACACATTTACTGTGATTACAGTGGTCTTGTGTGTTGCTGAAATTTTTGAGATCTCATGTAGAAGGCTTGGTTTCTTTAAAAATCAGTGATGTCAATCACTCCTAGTCATTTGCCATCCTGTCCACCTGCATTTTTATAGCAGTGATTTCAAGCTATTACAAAAAGCAGTGTTGCCAAAGAGAACCACACTCATGATTATGACTTAGTTTTGCATAAGAGACTTAAAAGCTTGGGGAAAAAAAAAATCTTGGAGAAAAGCCTTTTCTGGGTCCAGCCATGCCTTGATTGCAGTGAGAGTTCTGCTTGTGTGTGACTTCAGAAATTGGCCCACAGAATTTTTTGCGGTGTGTGTCACAAACCTCTTATTGCTCTGACTACCGTGGCTAGAATGACAGTTAAAAAGAAGTTTGTGTACTAAAATTATTCCATGCAATAAGTGTATTTGGATAGGGTAGGTCTTGAACTTTATATAGGCATCAGATGTTTTCATGTGTGACACTTTTTTCTTAAGGACTAATAGACATCTTAAACTTAGAAGCAATTTCATTCCTTGTGCTAAAATGAGGTAACAGAAAAAAAATCAAACAGATTTCTGAACTGGAAAGGAGGAGGTAGTTTCCTGTATAAAATGTGTACAGGTAGCAGTCATAAAAATTAGCTATTTTCCATTTGTTTTTCAAATATCCTCAGTTTCTAGGACAAAAAAAAAAAAAATTAAAAATGGAAGGTTTCTTCCACTTTCATCATTTTCTACTGTTACTAGATTGAATACTTCCCATTCTGATTGTCAGTGAAACAAGAGACTTAAGACTCGTCACAACAGAGATCCAGGAACCAGCAAAGTCAAGAAGTCAGAATCTCTGAACAGTTTGAGGACTGTAACACTGAAGGGAATATATTTGCTCATTGAATTAAGTCGAATTTATATGAAAAAAAAATAAATTAAAAAATCAGCATAAAAGCATAAAAACTAGAGTTCCTGGTGGTAAAACCTGGGTTCTTTCAAGAATATTTGGAACATTCTAGAAAAATTACTATAAAATCTTTTCTATCCCAAACAAGGTTGGGTTATAAGAACTTGTTATCCACACTCACAAAAGTAGTCCTTTTTACATAAATGGAGTTGCATTATTTAGGTGTCATGGATTTGATTGATTCTGGGCCCTTTATATCAAAGTGGCTCATAACCAGATGTGTGATTTTTTTAATATGCTGATCAGGAACAAGATGAAAAATTTCAATATGCTCACTGTATTGAAGTATTAATGTTGTGTTATTTTTTTCCCTACAGAAATAAGTTATATGTTGTCTTAAATATTTGTCTAGTCAAAACTACCAGATCTGTGCAATATTAAACTAGTTATTTTATATTTGCAAGCATTATAAGTGGAATAAGAATGGCTGTGCTAACTTCTTGTTTGCTTAATATGCCACAGGCTTTGGCCAACACATGCTTCATTTCTTGTTGTATACATCAGGAATTATGCTTTGCAATTTAAACTTGTAATCTCAGGTAAAAAATATTTTTATTTCTAAATAAAATACAATATATATATTACTACTAAAAAGAAGAATTTACTTTTATGTGCTAAGTACAGTATTGACCCACTTAATAACACTTAATCAGGTATTTATATAACAATAAAGTAACTTCATCACAACCTGGTCAGTATTGTCCCTGGTGTTTAAACTTTTAACTGCTTGTAGATTTCAAAACACTTCAGAAAGGTAAGGGGAGTGCCAAAACCCCCAGCCCCTCAGGGGTCTTCCCTGTTACCATTAAGGGACAGGACTGGCACAGGACTGCCTGAAGACCTTGGTGGGGCTTCCAGGAGTTGGATCACCCAACACCATGCCCTTTGCCTTGGTGGTCAAACTCTGGAACATAGAAAAATGTGTTCTTCTTCCAAATCAGATACAATACATACTTTTCTGCCTTACCTGTGAAATTAAAATTGTCAAATTCCTCCATTTCAGTTTTTCATTTAAAAATGAAATGTGCTTTACTGCCTTTCAGTGGCAATGTTTTTATGTAACTGATTACATCATTAGTTTCTGGAACACGTTGATGGAGATATTATGTCCACGTAAATAAGCCATTTCCCCATGGTTGTCAAGAATTCTCTCTCCTGTATTTGCTGTTTGTTTACCTGGCACTTATTGTATTCTCAAGAGTCTCTAAACTTTTCTTTCTCCTTGTCTTTCAAACTCCCACCACTTTTATCCTCATTTACATTGCTTTCTCTCAGCTTCCATCCACACTTACTCCCTCTGAGATTTATAGCATGCCTGCGTTTCAGTGTTGCATTGATTTTAGCTCAAATGCTTAGCAAATATTTTGAGATGATCCTGAAAGCTTTATTTTTTTTTTTTCATTATGAAAGGAATTATATAATACACTTGGGGATACTTTTATTCAACCCTCTTTCTTTACACAGCAAACATGAAGTCCTGTCTCCCAGAACACAGTAGGAAGTATTTTTCCTTACACAAGGGCCACATTATACGTGTTCCTTTGACTTTTTCATTGTTTTCCAGCATACTCTAGCCACCTCATTTTCACAGACAGCACTCTAAGCAATCCCCAGCTCATGAGTTTGCAGTCAGTTTTGTCTCTAGCCAGACATCATGCTTGTTTCAGTTGTCACTTAACAAAGAGCCGTAATTGTTCCCTCCACAATCTCCAATGAAACAAGCTAAATCAGTGACGCCACTGCCTTTACATCAAAGGTATAATTGCTTTGGGCCAGCCAACTTCTAGTACATCACCACACATCTAGTCCTATTACCACTCCTTGTTCTGTTCCTTCCTTGTCTCCCTTTAATCTGTTCAGCCACCGTTTCTCTTCTGTTCTCTTTTCAGCAATCTCCCATGACAGTAATGACGCAATGCAGCCACTTCTACCCCTCCCATGATAGTAATGACGCAATGCAGCCACTTCTCCTACCCCTTTCCTTCTCTCCAACACTCACCTTCCTTCACGCCCTGCGAACATTGACTTTGTACTGAATTGCAGACAACCATTTTGAGACCAGGACATTTGGCAACAGGGCTAAAACAGGGCTGCAGAAGAAATTTAAACTACCATTTAGCTATGCTGTCAGAATGAGAAGACGGCAGACCCAAAATAATTTATACTGCAATTTGCGAAGTCCATTTGAAACCATTTTGGTCCTTAATTATTTTCTTGTTCTTACCCCATCCCATCAAAAGGAGAAATCCCTAGGGGTGCCACACAAAAAACCATTATCTGGGAAGCGGTGATCCTGCCAGATGGACTTGCCAGGCCGGCCAGACCTGCTGACAGCTGCCGGGCAGCAGCCCAGGCCGGGAAGCACTGTCAGGCAGCCCCCGGCCGCACAAGGCCTCCCCGGCGGCCGCGGCGGCAGGAGGGGCCGAGGCCGGGAGCAGAGCTGCGGGCCAGCGCCTCCCGCGCCTGGGGTGAGCCCCGGCGCAGCCCTAGGGGAAGGTTTTCCGATCCGAAACGGCATTTGATTTGCAGCTTTACCCCCGCCGGGAGGTCAGCACGCTGCTTGAGCCTGAACCGGCCAAGGAAGGGGCAGCCAAAGACTGGGGAAAGGGTCGCCGCTCGGCCGCGGTTCCCCCGGTTGGGCCCGGGGAAGCCTCGGCCTCCGCGGGGTCTCCACGCCCTTCGCAGTCCTGTGTTTCAAGCACTAACGAGCCGTGCGGCTGCAGAGCCCGGGAGACAGCCCGGGAGACAGCCCGAGCTCTCCGCCCGCGCCTCACCGAGACCGGGTGGCGCCGCCCGCCACGCCCCTCCCGATCAGCAGGGGGAGCTCTCTCTTCCCGGGCAAGCCCGCCCACCGCGCAGGCGCCCCGGGCCTCCCGTGCCGGAAGCGGAAGCGGCCGGCGCCGGGCCGGGCAGGGAGAGCCGTCGTCGGGCGCCGGTTGGTGCTGCTCGGCGTCGCCGCCCGCGCGATGGCGGCCACGGCGCTTCCCCCGCTGCCGCCGCAGTTCAAGAGCATCCAGCACCATCTGCGAACCGCGCAGGAGCTGGACAAGCGCGAGCCCGTGGTGGCGTACTACTGTGAGTGAGGCGGCCGCCCCGCCCCGCCGACCCCTGGGCCCGGCTCTGCGCCTCCCGGCCCGCCCTGCTGTCGCCCCCGCGGATGGCGGGGGGACGGACGGACGGATGGATGTCCCCACCCCGGCCACAAGCGCACCGCGCCCCTCCTGCTGCCCGCCTGGCCTGTGGGGTTTCGCGGAGTGGCCGTCGGATGTAGGGCAGAGTGGGGGTGGGGAAGAGCCGCACCTTGTGGGGCGGTGCCGGGTGTGCACGGTCTCCCTCGGCTGCCCCTGCACCTGCAAGCCCCGGCCCCTCTTCCGTGTGCTCTATTTTTGCAGAGTTAAGCCTCTTTGCAATCTCAGTGGATGTGTCGGCAGCCTAAAATACATGATCTTAACGCACGTGTATAAAGTCAAGTCTTCTGTGTTGGGGTAGTCCTAATAAGTATCGCAAAAAACTAACACTCGAGAGTCTTTTCAGAGTTTTTCTCTTGATGAAAAGGTCTACTTTCTGTCCTGTATCTCAGTAAGCAATTTGGGTTTGAGACTCCTTCCCTCCATTAATAGTGTTCACTTTATTTTCTGTGAGGCTTTGTCACATTTTCAGCTAAGAAGTTAAGGGTTTTCTTCAGGGTTTACTAAGGGGGGGGCAGACTAGGTGGATCTTTGCTTCTTTGAAATGAATACAGCAAAAATAATTTTCTCTTGCTGTAAATCTTTCAACTTAATTTGTAAGTTTTTCGGGCTAACTTTTGGGCTTTCTACAAGGCTTTTTGTAGTTAATTAGGAAATGGAAGGCTGTTAGTAGTCTTAAATTCCTGCCACAGTTAATCACTACGCTTGGAAAATCTCTAAGACTAGCAGATCACCAGAAATGTATGTTTGGGTTTTTTTATTGAGACTTGAAGAGGTAATTCGGGGGATTTACTTGTGAATGGGCTGTCTCCAAAAAGAGTTTAAAAAAATAGAGGTAGAACTGGTACTTTTAATTTGCAAGGCAATCTTAACCTTAAAGGGGTGAATTTATGAAATTCAGGCTTCAGAAAGCTCGGAAAAAACTGTCAGCTCAGTGTCAGAAGAACAGTTTTAATTTTTGTGTGTTATGCAGGAATACTGTGCTAACATGGAAAAGTGCCACCAGAGAAGTGAGGTAGCCACATATTAGAACACTGGATGTTCTCAGTAGTACTCACTATTTTTTACTGGGAAAACACCAGATAAATCATACCATGTGTGGCAGGGAGCACCAGTTAGGTCACGGTGCACTGGGGTTTTATTTTATTTTATTTTCATTTTCTTGTTGTGTTTGATTTTGTTTGTCTTTTTTTTAATCAGATGTAACCACCCTATCTAGCTATCCGATAAAAATACTAGTATTTACTGTCCGTAACAAAATGCAAGTTGATGTTTATTTTAGAATAGAAATGTGACTGATCTCTATTTTTCTTAAAGTTTTTCCTATTCTGAAAGGAGTCTTAGTGTCCAGGAAAAAAATAATTGCATAGAATAATTAGCATTTTCTGTAAAGTTCTTTGCATTGTCTGGTTTTAGTAGCCTATACATTTGCATATCTTGGTTTTTCATTTGGGTACTTCAGTACTTCTGATTCACTGCACAGTATAGTGAAGACTCTTCTAGCCATATCTTTCTCATTACATTAATACATAAAGTAAAAAGCAGTGATACCTTTTTTTCAAGACAGGTCTTGTTTGGATCCATTAAATGCACAAAAGAATACATTTTCACCAGTGTTCCACTGATGACACTTATTTGCTCTGGTAGTTGATGAGTATCTCTGCATTTACTATCATGCACAATTCCTGTTTCATAGGAATTTTAATTCTGGCTTTCAAGCACAAACAAGGTTTATGAACCATGAATTCTGAACATTGTGCGTTTGAAACAATTATGTGGAATGCTGAAGTATTAATTATTAATATTTCTACTTTCAGAAAAAATGAATAATAAAAGCTTTCCTAAAAGGATAGGTTTATTTAAAAGTGTAAATCTGGGTATAGAACACATTTTCAGGATACTTATAAGGTAACCTTTTGAAAACAAAGCACAAATTGTATGTGGAGTTAAAGCAGTGTTCCTCATTAGGTGCTTTACTGAAAAAAACTGAACACTTACGTTGAGCCTTCGGAACGTGTTTAGGAGGGGCTCTCTATACATTTGCTGTAATGTGTGGAAGGAGCAGTGTGAGGAAAGCTTGGTGTGTGCTGGGACATGGCACTCCTCTACTAGCCTTGTCTATGGGAGTGTTCCTGGCACCTCGTGTGTGGTGGCACCAGCAGGATGGTGTGGTACAGCAGCTAGCTGAGGGGATCCTGTGGCATCCTGTGATGGGGCAGTGTTGTGGGTTCTGTCACATGGCTGCTTGCACAGCCACTGCATGAGGGGGGACATCTGAATTTTGGACACATGATGGATGTAACCATCAGTATGAAGAGTGAGGTGTTTATAGCTTTGGAATGTTACCAGGAATGGTTCATTCCTAGCCAAAAGCTTTGGTCATGTTATTAATGTTTCCATGGCACGGTAGTTTTTAGTATGGACGTTTGCTGGGTTTTGATTTGTGTGCATTTTGTTTCAATTCCACTTACATATTTCTGATAATAAGATACTAAGTTCACAAACTGATTTTAATACCAGAAACAAATTAATTCCTCTAAGGTACGTTTATAACCTATAATATTACTTTTTATAGCTCAGCAATAAAATAGTGAGGAGCAACTATTTACTGTTCATCTTACTAGTTTTGTTTCTCATTGGCATCCAGGGGTTTCTGAGGTTTGTTCTTGAAGCTGGGAATTTGATTTGCAGTTACACATTTTATCTGCATCTACCATTTTTATTTTTTATTTTTTTAAATTTATTTTTGGGTATTGTTCATTTGAATCATTAAACTAGCATAAACCAGCACTGCCACCTAAAGAAGACAGTGTAGTCCTCCTCTGGCCGCTCACTGGCAACCCTAATGTGCTTCAGAAGCAAACATTGATGTAATTGTGTGGTGAAAAACAACAGTAAGCTGTTTTTCAGCCAGGCTAGTTCACTACTGCTTAAACAGCTGTGCTCCCACACAGATAGAAGGAGCAAGACACAGTGGCTTGCAGTGAAGACAGGACTCATTCTTTTTTTATATTGCTGGCATATGTTGATTTAAAGAAACTAATGGGATTAATATTAATCTGTTTTACACAATATGGATAGCTACAGCAGAGATTGTGTTTTTCAACTGCCACATAATTTTCCACATGAAAATAAAAGATAGAAAAACAACATTAATGCTCTTGTGCACCATAACACATCACAGATGCTTTTTGTATAGGTACTTGCTAGAAACACTACAAAAATTTAAAAAATGTTTTATTCTCGGTAGTCTTCTGTATTCCTTTCAAAGCCTTCATGCTTATCTCCATTTTTAGGTATTCAGATTCAAAGCAGCCCATTATCAGTAGCTTTATAAGTTTTTTGTGAACTGTTATTTTTTTTAGCCCCAGACACTGTTAGTAGATGGACATAATTGATTGAAGCAATAAAAATATATTGTCTTTCTGACAGTATGTGCCATAAATTTACATGGTTGTAAAATTTGTTCTACTTGGAATATAGACTGTAGAGAAATAAATAAAAAAAAAAGCTTATTTTTTAATGTTGTACAGGACATGATCTCACAAAATAATTTTCCTTTTAAATAGATAAGACACTTTTTGGTTTATATAAGTGTTCAGCACTGTGCTAATCTACCACTTTCTTTTTAAAAGCTTTCCTCCCATGTGGTACTTTTTCTCAAATTTCACATTCTTTTGTTAATCATTGTCATGAAGTATGTAGCTGTTTCAGGTTCAGTAAAGGTCAGCTGATTGAATAGCTGTAAGAGAAAACCAGTAAAGAATGTTAGACTGATTGCCTAGCACATGGCAAATAAGTGATTTCTGGACAGGAAAATAACTTTCTTATGTTAAAAACTTAGATGAGTCTGACTGATTGACTACTTCGAGGTGTTACTCTGCAAACACAAGGAGGCAGGCTTTGATAAAAATTTTCCCTAACCTGTGTAATAACTAAAGAAATTGTATCTCTGTGCCATAGGCGGCTTGACTCAGAAGTTATTTTTTGAAAAATTGAGAGGTAGTTTTGTCTTCTAAAAACTAACATTTTTGTGCTTAAAGCAAGATTTTCCTCAGTATCTGTTGTTTCAGCCTTTTAATAGCGTTGTTAAGCTCTTTTCAGAGATGATTGATAGTTTGTTTTATACTTCTCTGCTTACTGGCCATTGGTGTTCTAATTAAAAAGTACTGTGAGAATGCCTGTGAGTTGCCAGAGAAGTGCTGCTGTTTCGTTACATATAGCATCCTAACACACAACAGTGTTTGGATATGCAGTGAATGCAACATGAAAAAATATTCTGGTAGCTTCAGAAAAGCAGGTCTGTGTTGGGTTTTGCTTTACAGTTTGCTAAAGGTCAGAAAACATTCATGTGAGATCAGTAGACTTGGTGTGAAGGAAACCGCCTATAATTCTCCAATTCTTGAGGTAGAAAAGCACCAGAGAGAAAATCCTGTTGAAGGATCTTACAGTTGTGTTGATGTTTCTGCTTTTGTGGGATCAAGCAGGATAGAAAAGCAAAAGGGATATTTTTTCCCACAAATAGTTCATAACCACTTGATTCAAGTCATTCATCTTTTAGCAGAAGTACACATCTCTTAAATGTGGCGGTTTTTTTACTTTTAAGTTTAGTCAGACGTCCATGAAACAAGTTGTTCAGTGCATTCCAATGTTAAGATTTTTTTTATTATTATTAAAAAAAAAAAGACAGACTTCATGGCCAGACTCAGGAGATACAGCTACTATGTAATTTTACAACCAAAATGCTGTCAAATCAAAAGACTAGTAACAGAAATATTTTTACTGAGCTTTTAGTTTATGGAACTTTTTATTGTATCTTGATGCCTTTTGAATTACTAATTTTGAAGATTCATGTAATTCAAAAGTATTAATGAAACTAAAAGCAATTGGTATTTGCTGTATTTCACTTCAGAGGTTCTGCACATACTGGCTTCATTTAACTGAGGCACTGTAGAATAGAAATGTATAAAATAACATTCTTATAACATTCCTTATCTAATAAGATCAAATTACTGATGTTTTCAGTTTAAATATTTTTTACTAGTTTTATATAAAATCCAGTTCTAGAAGTACATTTCCATGTTATCACAGTGCTAGTGGCAGAAGCCGTTTTGTGTGCTACAAATTCTACAAATTATTTAAATCCTATTATTAGAGATTACATACTGAAGAACAGATTTATTTGAGATAAGTTAATCAAAATTATCAAGTATTTAAGAAGTAGAGATCCGTTCCATAGTGTGCTGTGAGACTTGTTTTGATTGTGCTATGACTATAAACTAAAAATATTTCTCAATATTTTTTTTTTCCCCTGTACCTTCTATTTTTTCTGCTTTCAGTCTTAGCTTGTTTGCTCTAATTTGTTTCAAAGATGTGTAAGTGGGAAAACTGAGTTACTAAAACTGGTTTTCTGTGGAAACAGAAAAACAGTAAGAAGTGATTGGAATAACAAAGATAAGTACATAAACCCCATGGGCCTCAAAACAAACTATAGACAGAAGCAAAAATTAAAGACTATGTTAACTATGGTGTTGTATTTTTTACACTTGCTTTGATTGTGTGCCTAATATTTAAAAATAATCTGCTGTGACAGAAATAGAAATCACAATATAAAATAGAACAAGTGAACTTCAGAGACTGAAACTTTGTTTCTGAGATATGTGTACAGATATAAAACTACTGAAGTTCAGTTATACATTATAAATACACTGACATGAATTTTTCCACCATATAGTTCACATTTTTGGTGGATCTGTATTCAGCTTGAGCCTCTGGAAGTAGAGTTAAGAACCATCTTTTCCTGCCTGAGGTTTGCTGCTAGATTCTGAAAAAGGGCTTAATCAGTATCAGCATTCTGATTTGCAAAATCACGGAATCATTGAGGTTAAAGATAGTTCAATCCCTTGCTCAAACCACGATCACTAGTGCAAGTTGGTCAGGACTGTATCCAGGCAGGTTTTGAATATCCCCAAGGATGGAGAGACTCCACAGCTGCTGTGGAAAATTTTTCTTATGCTTAAATGGATTTAATTTTGTGCCCATTACCTCTTGTTGTGTTACTGGACACCACTGAGAATGGTCTGACTTTGTCTTCACTCCCTACTTCCCTCCTCCTCATTTCAGGTATTTATGCAAGTTGGTACGCCTCCTCTTTTCACGACTAAACAGTCCCAGCTCTCTGCCTCTCCTGGTATGTATGACAGGTTCAGAGCTCTTTATCATCTTTGTGGCCCTTGCCATGTGACTTGTACTGGGAGCCCAGAACAGGAGCCAACACTCCAGGTGTACTATACCAGTGCTGAGTAGAAGGGAGAGAGCATTTCCCTCATCCTGCTGGCAGTGCTTCTAATGCAACCCTGAATGCTGTTAGCAATTAATGCCAGGAGTGGACTTCAGACTGGCTGTTCCTGGTGCTTTGTTGCACCTCACAGAGTAGTTTGAGAGCATGAAATAGGTTTCTTCCAGTTTAGAGAGTGTTGCACAGGAGTACTTCAGATTTGTGTTCTGATTCCTACAAGCTGTTTTACCCACATGACTTGACCATAACTGATCCAGAGTAGCTGCTGCCTTTTGCTTTCTTGAGGTCTCAATTACTTAAAAACACCTACAATTAAGGTAGTTTCTCTGTTTTAATGTCCCTGCTCATAGCAGGGAGGTTGGAACCTGATGATCTTTAAGATCTTTTTAAGATCTCCAACCTTAACCATTCTATGACTATGATTCTATGATTAATTAGAAATACTTCCTTTTCTTTAGAAGACTGTAGAGACCAGCTTTGCAAAATACTAGTTTAAATATTGTGCAAAAGCTTAGAAATCTATGAAATCCACGTATAAATCTTTTACTCAAATTTTATAAGACCAAAATTGGTCCTTAAAACACATTGAAGTATGGCAGTGTGGAATACTGGGTGATTTTTCTAGGGTTCGTAATAGAAAGTATTAGATTACTTGTTTTATCACCTAACCTTAGTCATTACTAGTCTTGCTTGTAACAGCAAATGTTATCAATCCATTTTCTTCTAGAATTCAGAATACTATGAAAGAATCTGAGGGGAAGAGGGAATCATGATGCTACCCTTTTTTTTGTTAGTTTTGATTGTTTTAATTCAAGTTGTGTGTAGTCTTCATTCCCCTCACTTGTGTCTCAGTGTATTTTTTTCTTGAATTTCTGCTTACATTAATTTTACTTGAAAATAAATATGTTAAAGTAATATGTTTTCTTTGGAACATTTCAGATTTTGAATTCATGCTTCCACTCTAATAATTGCCTTGTTTTATGCAAGTTCCCTTTAACCTCATGTAACGAAGAGAACGTATCAGGTCCTTCAAAATTTGTATTTCAGTGCTATTAAATCTCTTTTTAGAAGTCTTTGAATTCAGACAAATTTGACTTAGCCATGTAGAAATAATGTGTATTTATGATCTGAATGCAGAAATTACATGAATGAAGTATGATATATTAATGTGCATGAAAGCAACAATAATTCGTTTTTATTCTTCCTTGCAGATGCGTTATTTGCAGTAGCTTGAGTACAATCCAGTTCAATGTTTTTTGTCCCTTCCCACATTTGTATTCCAACGGTTGTCTTCCTGTACTAAGCAGTTAACAAATGTTTTTCTCTCAGTGGTTTGACAAAGGGAAGATGAAGATGTAGAATATTAATGAGTAATAAATTATGGCCTGAAAGAGCTTTAGTCTCTTAATCAGAATCAAAATATGGCTAAAGTTTATGGCAGTGTTTTTTGTTACTGTTTAATGCCAGTTTGTTACTATTAAATGTCAAAAATATTCCAGTTCCCAATAATTTTCTATGCTAGAGAGTTAAATACCTCTGGGGAAAAAAGAACTATAGTCTTTTGATCCTGTTAGACCAGGATAAAGAAAGATGGATAATAATTTAGAAGATAAACTCAACCTATTGTGCTTACTTGCTAGCTGGAACTTTTGTTCTCCAGTATTTTTACTTGGCCCAGAGTTAGTTTAAAATGGGAGTGAGGGGAGTTTCAGTTGCTATCCAAACATAAATCTGGAATAACTTACTGTGTATTAGGAATGAATGCCTGGCACATACTAAAGACAAAATACTGCTCTGTAGTTGTGCTGTGTATTAGCAAAGGAAAAATAACGTGGTATTACATGACATAAATAAAAGCAGAGAAATTTCTGCAAAGCTCACTGTATAATTCCTTCCAGCACACCCACACTTAGTATTTGCTGAACAAAGATTAAGGGCAACAAATCAAGACATAAATTTTATAGTTGTCTTGGCTAAACATATTTCTGAGAATGACTACTTGCCAAGTGTTTATGAATTTGAAGATAAATGTCCTGTCTGCAAACTGAGAGCAAACCCTCTTTTAGTTAATAATTGGCAAACCAGCTCTGTCTTAGTGTGTAAAAGATTACAAATTACTATAGCTCTGCTTATATTAATTACTTAGATATTAGCTCTGTGTAGTTTCCTTTACCGCCTCAGTGCTTTATTTTATGCATATACTACTGCTGTTGGCCACAAAAAAATCTGTTTTGCTATTTGATTTGAATAAAGAAGGCAAAAAACATAGTTTGTATCTGTTCCGAAGCCAAGTGCATAAAACAAGCTTAAAAAGAAGGCAAAAAACATAGTTTGTATCTGTTCCAAAGCCGAGTGCATAAAACAAGCTTAAAAAGAACCAACAGTTACATTCATTTATTTGTTCCCAGCTATTCCAGATCTTCATTACAAACAGTGAAGATGAGAATTACAGGACGCTTATTCCGAGATGGGCTGCATTTTTCAAATGCTTCATTTGGGCTTTAAAAATGTGAAAACTTTTGCAGCTACAATGTATGCTTTTAGTTGTCTTTTATATCAGAATTTTCAGTAGCTCAGCTTTTCACAGAGTACATTTCTTCTCAAAAGTTACCAAGAAAATACTTGCTGTAAGTCTAGTTTAGTTTTACAGTGTGTTACTGTGCTCATTAGGGACATGCACTTCAAACATTAATCAGTGTATAGAGAGAAGTTCTGAAAATTCTGAAGTAATTTTGATGTAAAATGGCATCTCAAGTGTGGTATTTTTAAACGGCGAAATAATGTAACAGAGAACATGAAGCCAATTTCTTTTGGTTGTGTCCATACCATTGAGGACATTAACTTCTAGTTATTAGCAATTGAACTAATTGCATCGGAACAAAATTTTTGTGACTTAGCAAGCACAGTAATAATACATTCCACTGCTTTTGGAATATTATAGAAACCGGAACAGCTATATTTAAAGGAATGTAAATAATTACTATGTTTTCCTTTAGTTTTGTGGGGGTGGAGACACAAAAGACTGAACTCATGTTTCTTCTGGCTTTCTCAGTTGGAGGTGGTAAATTCCTGGCCTCTTGCTTATGAGTTCTTTCTGCTGAGTTGACCTGTTGACATAAACATGGAGGACAGTTCTTTCACCATTAGTTGCCAGTATAAAATTTCAGTGATTATATTAACACAGATAAATTAGGTTTTCTCGTTGCTGCTGAAAATTCAGTAGTGAAGTGAGTTTGCCCATTAGGTGCAAGTTAACAAGGAAATGGCATAATAGACTTTCTTGACTAGGTCAAGGCACATTTTTTGGTTACTATAATGTATCCTTACCATAAGTATTTCACTTGTTATCTGCTTGACAAGTTTAATGATTGTTGATAGATGTTTGCCAACCCCCAAGCCTCGCTTTTGACTAGAGCAGCACTGAGTAAAGCAGTAAGTATGCCTAAATGTACTTAACATTTTGTTTGTCACTGGTGAGTTTCAAACACTGGAGTGTATACTTTCTTTCTATATCTTCAGTTGATTAATTGAAGCTGATGTTCTAGGAGATACTACAGTTTGCATTTTTGACCTGCAGCTTGCCATGTTCTTCACTACAGTCAGGTTTTTCAGTTTGGACTGCCTTTCAGCACTGAATGCTACTAGTTAGGGGTGCTCTGCCAATAGCATTTTTCAGAAACATACTCTTTTTTTTTTTTATCACCACTTACTTGAGAAAGAAGGAAAAGCTTTTGCCTTTACCTTGGTGATTACTTCATCAGAAACCTGTCTCTGGGTAGGTTTGGTTTTGCAGTACTCCTTTCAAACATTACTGTATATGAAGAAGTGAGTATGCACAACTATCAAAGTTCTTAAAGATTGCAACAGACTCTGTCATTAGGGTAACTTATGTGTGCTTTGACCTTTTACAGTTAATAAGATCATGTAGGAAATCTCTTTTTCAATTTATATAGATGTTCATACAAATCAAGGTTTGATGACTAGATGTCATAACTGTCTGGTATAGTCAGTTGGGTGGTACAGAGATGTAATTTTGCTGTGACAGGTGTAACACATTTCATCTTAGTTCAAGTGACATTAATAGTCTGTCTGTAGGATGTGTCTGTTCTTCAATCCATGGACCTACTACTAGAGCACCTTCATGTTTTCTTGACACTCTGTGTACGCTTTGGATAAAATTCCATTGTTCTTGAATGATCTGAGGACTCTTGGGCATCTTGCTTTCAGAGTCTTGTTACCAAGAAAGTGTTGGTATCAAGTCTTGCTTGATGTCACCCACCGTGTAAATTTATATATAGACAAGAAAAACATGTTTCTTATCTGTAACTATTGTTCTTTGACCTGTTCTGTGTGTGTTCAAGACTCATTCTTCTCCATTTGTTTGTTGGAATGCCTGGTGGAGTCTTCAGGTTTTTCTCAGTCTGTGAAATCCTAAGAGGGGAGAGGGGCTTGTGGTTTAGGGCTGCCTGCAAAGCTTACAGATGTCACAGTCCTGTAAATACACCCCTTTGGATATTATTGAGGAAAAATTATCTTGCTTTCACTATTTAAATTGATGTATTTGCAATGAATGTGAAAAAAAGCCATATCTACATAATAGAAGAGTAACAGGTAACAAGCAGATCTTTTAATGATTCAACTGATTCTCAAGACTAAAGACACTTGCAAGATTTCTATGGAAACAGTCTCTTTTTATATAAGTGAATTTTGGAACATATGTTAATACTTCAGTAGTATTGAGTACTGAATACTTCAGTAGTATTCAGTACATCAGTAAGTAAAATAAATTACATCCAGTAATGACCAAGGGTATTCTGAATGTATGTAACCCTAACTCCTACCAGTCTAAAATTAATTTACTCTGAATATATCTGATATTTGCATTTGTCAACAAGAAAACACTGATACAGATGCCCCATAAGTCTAGCATTAAGTGTGTTAATTCCTAAGTTGTATATTGCTAAATGTTACCATGAAACATGTTCAGGGAAGCTTACAATCAAGTATGTACTTAAAAACCAGTTTAGTTAAAGATGGTAAGCATTAACTCCTCATCATGTGATTGGTGTACTTAAATTGACAGTAGACTTAAATTGCCTTAGATACACATCTCTGGATCTTTCTGTGTTTGGATATATTTGAAATATAATTTCAACTTTACATGTGCTGGTTTCATAATTTTTCATATTCTGCAGCCAACATCAGGATAAGTGCAGTTTGAAAGCATCTGTGTTATATTGATGTTCACCGAGATAATTTGAAGGGAAAAGGCTGTCTCTAGTGTATGAAGACTTGCTTGGAAGGAGAGAGATGAAACTGTTCTGCATTCAGTTACTAAACGTTTTTGTCTGTTTTCCCTTCTCTGTGTGTGTTAATCCTAGTATGTCAGTAATAGTTGTTTGGTTTTACCCACAGTTTCCCGAAGCATATAAAGTTCTGCCATGTGCATATCTAAAACTCATAGATTTTTGGTATTAAAAAGATAACCTTTCATCAGAATATATTAATAATTCATTTTCAAGATCACATGAAAAACTGGCAATTTTACTGACAGGGATAGTTTAATAAAGTCTTTCTTGTCTGATTTAAAGGTCAGGTTTGTATCTTGTGTCTTTTGATGACATGTACGCATATACATTAATAGAATATATCCTTTATTCCATTTGTTAAAGTGGAGTATTAAAGCTAGCTAGTTTCTGATGTGTGAAGTTCCATTTTTTGAGATATGTGCATACACTCTATTCACATATGTAAGTCATATGAAAATGACTCATGTATAATGAGGGATAAAAATCAACTTTGAAGTTCTTATTTGAAAGAGTTCCAAATGAGGATGGTGATTATTTACAAAAGCACTTAATATTGCGTCATAAAAGTGATACAAGCATCAACCTGAAATCTGCTGAAATACCAATTGAGAAAAATAAGGCATACATTTTAGGGAAGTATCTCCTAGTATCTCTGCAAGACTGAACATACCTAAGTGGAAGAGGGGGCATTTAGATTAGACTTTTAAGAGGAAATTTTTCACTACGAGGATGGTAAGACAACTGGAACAGGTTGCTCAGGGAAGCTGAGGGTGCCCCATCCCTGGAAGTGTTTGAGGGCAGATTGGATGGCAATTCAAGCAACATGGTCTAGTGGGAGGTGTCTGTGCCCATGCAGGGTGGGTTGGAACTAGGTGATTTTTCAAGTCTTTTCCAATCCGAGCCATTTTGTGATCCTGTGATTTTGCTGTCATTGCTAACTAGTCCTGCAGTAGTACACCGTTAACCTGAAGATGAGTTTGTCTTTCAGGTGGGTTTGGAGGGGCATTGCTTTGTTTGCTTATGGGTTTTGCCTTAGATAATTAATCACTTCCATTTTTTGGTGTGTTTTGTCTCCTTTAAAGGTCGTTTGTATGCAATGCAAACAGGGATGAAAATTGATAGTAAAACCCCAGAATGCCGTAAATTTTTATCCAAACTTATGGATCAGTTGGAAGCTGTAAGTAGATTTTATTTCTCTTCTCCAAAATTATTCATGATGTTACTTTAATTTTCATTTAAACTTCTGCGTATATTGTCTTTCCACTGTCATCGGTCATTGATGCAACTATTCTGTATGCAGGCATACTGTATGAATTTAAGTTGTATCGAGTAAGTTGACAGAAAGATTGAAAGAAGATAAAGCTGTATGTATATATATATTTATATGTTGGAGTGCATGTGCAAACATAACTGAAATTTTGTCTAGACAAGGTGAATTACAATACTTTATTCATACATATTCTCATGAGAAATTGCAATTTATTACAAAATAAATGCAGGACTTCTAGAAGAACTTTTTAATTGAGTTGTCTTTGATTATCTGAAGTCTGTGAGAGTTATTTGCACTTTGCAATTTATTTAATACCTTGAGATACTCTGCAGTGTTCAGTTACCCCTTTTGATTCACATTTCTAAAGACAAGAAAACCAGCAAAAATCCCTGGTTTCATCTTTAAGTTGCTGGTAAGATTGAGTGACAACTGATGCTCAGGTATTGAAGTTCCTTCTATGTAGCCGAGTGGTGGGAGATTGGAGAGAACACTCCAAGCAGATCCAACACAGCATTTTGGGGACTAGGAAGCTTGGGTATATTGAGAAGTTGGACCTCTGCAGTAATTCAGTTGCAGCCATTTTCAGTCTGCCCTTAACCAGCAGGGGCACAAAGGGGTGCTGCAGGGCTGAGCTAAATGTTTCTCACTGCTTTCTGTGGATTGCCACAATTGTTTATTTTAGAGGTTAAGACAGAAGGTTACAAGCAATCTTGAACTATGTAGTAGCAAAGAATAAAATGGTGTAGATATACTGGAAATTACCGGATGTGTTCTTAGCAAGAACATTCATAGTTTAATTGCATGTAGTAATTTTTTTTATCCAAAATGCCTGTTTCTGTCAGACATTTTTACATACAATTGTGTTGTTTTGCTTTTCCAATAGGTGTTTCATTTCAATGTTTTGAGTAAAATTAAAAAAAAAATTGCTTGATTTTAGGTTCAAATTATGAATCATGATTTTAAACTCCAGTACTGCTGTACTGAATCACAGTGTGTGAAGGATAATTTCAAATGTAAACAACTTGGCTAACTAATATTTTTAGAAGTATATGTAATTTGTGCTTTTGAAGTAATCTTCATTAAACATTAGATCAGCTATAGCAGAAAGTTATTTTCTGTGTGTAAGGTGTGTATGTATAGGCTGGTAAAATACGTATATAAACTATTAATTTTCTTTCTCAGTTAACTTCATTCAGCATTTCATTTCATTGCATGCCGTGCAGCCTAGAAATTATGGTACACTTAAAGAAAAATGCTTACACTTTGTAGAGTATTAGTTTGACAAATTATCTTCAAGCTTAGAGTTCTCTTTTGGAAGTTTATATCTCACTACTGAAGTCAAGTAACTTTTCTGGCAACATTCTGTCTATTAAAAAGTTGGCAGCAATCTAAAAACTACAGAAGTTCAGCCTGCATGATTAAATTTTCTTCACACGCACTTTGGAAAATAACTGTTATTCAGAGATTGTTTTTAAATCTTTTGGCAAAATAAAGGCTTCAGGTTAGTGTCATGCAGTGTTCCTGTTTTTGTTCTCTAAGGAAAACCTGAGATTTACTTACGTGCGAACAGTAAGCCTATTCAGAAGCTGTCAATTCACCTGTTCTAACTATTACAGGGTTATTTGCTTTACTGATTTTTATTAGGAAACCTGAGGATTCTTGTACTCAAATGTATTTGAAAAGAGGTCTTTGAATTGCACTACACTGCTTACACTGAAAATTCCAGTAAATCCATAGGTCACTAGACCCGTCAATGTAGGACTCAGACACTTTGGAAGGTGTAATGATCTGCAGTGAAATAGCCTTACAAGAGAGAAGATACATGATCAGTCTGACCTACAGTAGCTTTATAAAGCATGCATTAATTTCTCAATTGAACTGTTGAATCCTGACGCAGGCTTCAGAGTCCTTGGTCTTTCAAACAGTAAGGGGAAAAATATTTGTAGCTATTCCTTCACAATATTGCAGTTGTGTTTACTTTTATTTTGTTTGCATTTTTCAGTGTTATGTGATTGAAGATGGTATTCAGAGATACTTACTCATAATATTTCTCCCTGCAAAATAATGTGCTTTCTCTTAATCATGCTACTTTTAGCGTTTGTTTTGTTAGAAGCTGGAGATTTGTAAAATCTGTTTTTTAGTTTTTGGTTTGTTTGGTTTTTTTAATTGTACTTAGCTTTGTCTAAATCGGCAGCTTCTTGTATTTTAAATGGATTGCAGAACTGCTAAGGTCTAATAAAGTAATGAATATATTTTTTTCAAATTTTTCAGATGAAAAAGCAATTTGGTGATAATGAAGCAATTACTCAGGAAATTGTTGGTTCTGCTCATGTGGAGAATTATGCTTTGAAAATGTTTTTGTATGCAGACAATGAAGACAGATCTGGACAATTTCATAAGTAGGTGAAAATCTTTGGATTTGTTATCTGAATTTAAGATATAAGATAGCGGTCAGGAAATTTGAATATCCCAACTGTTTAATTTGACTGGAAACAGGAATTGTGCTGTAATGCATTAATTTCTTTTTTAGAATACTTGATTTGTTATGACTTGTATGTCTCTAACTTCACACATTAACTGGTATCCCCACTCTTGTGTTCTTTAGGAGGTTGCTCACCTACTGGCAAGCCTTCTAAAACCTCAGGCGAATATTGAGCTTGGAATCAAGCATGTTACAGTTATTACTGTCCAGTGATACTAAAATAGTTGTGATGTTACATTATTTGGTTTGATTTACAGCAATTACTACAGCATCTTGATAATTTTGCTAGGCTTTTTCTAAGGTAATGTAGGATGTCCTTTGTCCTATATTGAACATTCCAAACTAGAAACTAAGTGCAGAACAGATGACCAGCTTTAAAAAATACCAAAAACTTTCTGCATAGTGGTGAAGAGACTATCTGATATATTGCTAAACCTAAACATTGTGAAGTAAGTTCTGGAACATTAAATTAATAGGAAAAAAATAATGATGACTGGCTTGAAATAATCCAGTATGATCTAAAATGCCAGCTTCTAAAATGTGATCCTCAGAGAGTGACATTACCAAGTTAGTGAAATATTTTATTTTTTACAGAAACATGATAAAGTCCTTTTATACTGCAAGTCTCCTGATAGATGTCCTAACAGTATTTGGGGAGCTCTCTGAAGAGGTAAGTGTTGGAGATACCAGTATATTGTCTCACTGCTTTTTCTAGCACAGGTGCAAATTATTGTTTTAGTTCTGTAAAGTTGTTTTTATAATTTGTGAATATGAACTTAAAATAATTTAGGTTTTAATTGTCTAGTCAAATACTTGGCAATAAGTGACAAGGAATTATCCTATGTATTTCAAATAAATCATGTGAAATGTTAAATTACTGTTAGAAGATGCTTCATGACTTTAAAGAACTAAAACTGATATAAGTGTAGCTATTAAAGTGTTCTTGCAAGATTCTTAAATCTTCCATAGCCTGAGACTATATCAATATACAATTTTCGTCTATCAAGAGGGTAAGATTGCTCTTTCATGTGTTCTCTTGAAACTGGCTTCTATGGACCCTTGCATCCTTTAGGATACCAAATAATGTTTCCTAGAGCCAGAGGGTGAATGCACATTTAATTGGACTGAAAAGAGAATAATGTTAGACTGTGGGTATCCAGTACGGAGGACAGGGCACTGATTCAGTGATGCCTCAGAGGTCCTGAAGCAATCCTTCTTGTAGATAGAAAAAAATACTGTAGATGTCAATGTGGAATGCTACCAGTGGTATGTTTGCTACTGAATATGGGGACAGGGGTTTAATGCTGAAAAGACAGAAGTGCTTTGTAGTTGAAAAGAAGCAGAATTATCTCATTTTGATTGTCAGCGAAGGCATTGCTAGAAGAGAGCGTACAAGAAATACAAGGTTTGCACTTCTGGCTCACATCATTACATTTTAGCAGTTTCCTTATCCAGTGTCACATGAAGGAATGATGGGACAAGTATGACGTGTGACTGTCTTAGATTTGTACAAAAGCTTTTATTAGCCTGAAGTAAGCTCAGCCTGACACCTGGTCATGTAGTAAGACACCTACATTTTCTATTGATTCTTATTTTTAAGACCATCCATATGTCTTTTCAATATGTAATTGCTATTATATGTATCTAATAGAAACTATTAAGAGGCTCTTAAATCAACAGCAGAAGGTGTAGAAGGCAGATACTTGACACTTGGAGATAGCCTTTTTACTGTCACTCTCTACCCTGTTTTAGAGGACAGTGCAATAGACTTTTTGAACTACAATTTTGTCTTTTATACTAAAAAAATTTGCACGCAATTTCAGTCAGATTATCCTGACTACCTTACTTTTCAACCATTTAACCTGTGGTTGTTACTGTGGAAATTTGAGTTCACCAGTACCTTGCAGGTGATGTTGTTGATGTGAAACAGGTAATTGGCCTGTGTTGTTCGCTTGGCCAAATTATTGCACTCATCCTTCCACATTTCTCATCTCTGTTTATATTCAGCATCGTTCCTTGAAATATATTACCTCATAACTGTCAGAATGTGTTATTTCTCTTACAACTTTTGACAAAGTGATTGATTTGCATAATCAGTTTAAGATTTTTCATAACAAGTGAGAACTCTTCCTGGATTAAAACAACAATGTTGTAACAGTCCCAGGAGATACATAGTGGCCAATCTTCATTTCATGTTTCGACATACTAAAGTTGCACCTAAGAATAGTAAAGCATAAAAAATGAAATGGAAAAATATCAAAATAGATTAAATTCTGACATTTATTTCTATCACGTATATTCCTTGAAAAGAAGAATGAACGAAGATCAAGATGAAATGCTTTTCCTTGATGCCTTTTTATCAGACTGAAAATGTTGAAACATCATGTTGATTTTCTTTAAATACTGATGCTACTGCTGCATTTTTTTTATTGTTTCAAACTGTTACTATGGAAATGAAATCAGAAGGGCAAGCAGTAAATTCACTTCTGACTGCTATTGTTTCATATCAACACTGTTTCAGAAGATAAGAATTGGCAAAAAATTATATTGACTTTCAATATAATATTTTTTTGAGAAGTATTACTAGTTTTTCTAATAACTGAAATATTAAACTTGACATTATCAGTGTATTTAAAGTCATTATTAACACAACCACATGCTCTGAAGGTAGTTCATGTATTGCTGTCCTTCATCTGATATTTAGCTATGTTGTGAACATACTAAATTCTGTGTCCTAGAGTAGCCCACACACACATTAACCTGCAACTACAGCAGACTTTCTGTATTCATTATTTTAAATACATTTTAAAAATGTAAAATAGTATAATTAGAAAATACATTATTTGTCAGCAGGAATAGCATTGTAAGTTTCAGATATTTAAATCTAAAGTAAATAATCAACCAAGGTTATGGAGATACGGAGTTTTCTTTATTATTTCACATCGATAATTGCTACACAGCACTCTGTCTTTCACACTAGATGGTCCTGTTATAATTTATTGCCTTTTCCTGACATGTGCTAATTAAAAATATCCACGTTTTCCTTTCATTCTAAGATCCTGTTAGAGCTGTTCTTTTTATTTATTTTTTTTAGTTAACGGATTAATTTCACATGTGTTGTTAATCTTGAAAAGGGTGTCAAATGATAGCAGAGAAAGCAGTTTAGTTTTATAATCTCAGGGTGGAAATCTGCTTATATTTCTGTTTGGAATGCATTAGTTTGCAGAAATGAGTGGTTAAAAGGACTGGCCTTTTCCCTTCTCCAGAACATCCAGCACAGGAAGTACGCCAGGTGGAAGGCAGCATATATTCATAACTGCTTGAAGAATGGAGAGACACCTCAGCCTGGGCCTATTGGGATGGAAGGGGAGAGCTTTGGTATGTGTTTCCCTTTTCTTTTTCAAAGAGCAGAGGACTGGGCCAATACCAAAATGGTACGTACAGTTCTTCAGGGAGCGCCCTACAGGAAGCACACTTTTTCTGTTTAATGTTCCATTAATGGTGACCCTCCTTCTGCTTTTTTTCTCTGCTTCTCCTACTGTTAGTTTTATTTGAATTTTTAAATATTTGTTTCTTTCCTCTGTAGTGGAGATTATTATTTTCAATATAGCTCTAAGAAGGTATTGTCACCCTTGGGCCAGAACCATGCATTTCTTAATGCTACTCATATTGTTAAAATATGTTCTGTGAAGTTTTGATCCCTTTGACAGTTTATCTTCTCTCAGGAGTTAAACAGGAGTAGAAAATTGATTGACTGTAGGTGAATTCAGCTCCAAAGCAAATGCTTCATAGTGAGACAGTTCCTTCCTCCTCATATAATAATGTGGTTTACAAAATACATGTCTGGCCTACTCTTTTTTATGTAGGATTTCCTGCTGCCTTCTTACTCCTCCTCTTCCTTGTGTTTTTAGTTACGCCCTTTGTTCTTCTGGCCACTTGACTTTACTGTACAGGATTCCTTGAAGTTACCTTCTTAGCTGTCAGATAAGAAGTGGTGATTTCCAAGGCCACCTACTTACCAAAAATTAATGTTTATCAGAAGAAGGTTGTTTAAAACCTCCCAAAATGTAACTTTTACTGCCTTCTATTTCCTGCATTCCACTCTGTCTAAACTCTGCTGCTAATATAAGTCTTAGCTCTTCAGAAAGAAATGTTAGGGCCATCCAAACCATTCTCATGTAGAGCTTTTTTTTAAGACAGACAACACCACTTTGAGCATGCAAGCTTGCCTCTCTATGAAGTAACAGAACACATACTAAACAGACTCTGTCTTACAAGAGCATGTTGATAACATCCTAACCTTTCCTGAGGAAGACAGTTCCATTCTCTTATGTCTTTGTGTATTTTTTCTAAATAATTTCTAAATCATTTTAGTCATCTAAAAATGACTAAACATTCAAAACAAAGCTTCCATATTATTTCTAAAGTTTCTAATGTCAAACTTTTTCTAGGATAGATCCAAAGGCTTCACAGATACATTAAGCTGTTAAAACAAATAATACCATGCTTTTCAGTTATGGATAAAAGCAAAATATATGCAAAAAATTATGCATTTCTGAAATATATAAAAATGGTATGTAATTGTTAAATTAACTTTTGAAATATTTTCACCCATTTAATTTTTCATTTGCAGTTTTTTTATGCTTGATACCTTATTAATGTTTAATTCTTTTTGCATTTCACCAGTTGCTTTTGATAGCAATCAGTATCATTAATAAGGGGTCTCTTAAGTTTTCCTCCTCAGTCAGTGCAGAAGCTTGAAATACAAACTTCAAATGCGAATCTCTCATGGAAATAGGATGTCTTTGAAATTGATATTTTAATTATGCAAGTTCAATCAGACTAATTCTGCACAAATAACCTCTATGTATAATTCTTCACATATCTAATGAAACTAATGAGAACATTAAATGATTTGAAATTTTCCTCCGAGTTAGTATACAGGCCTGTGGCTTGAATAAATGTCACTTATGTTGATACTCATATATATCTCTTAACTTATGCTGGAATTTTTTCTAATTAAAATGATCACTAAATCTTCAATGCAAAAGAAAAAAACTAACTTGTTAGGTAGCTGCAGAGGTGGCTACATAAAGTTTTAAGTTCATATATATTAATGTATATGATCCATATACTTAAATGTACACACACACACAAGTATTTGTTTACTTCCATTCATTCATATTTGGCATCTCTACCTGAGTCTTAGTTGGATTTTGAAGTTTGAACCTGTAATTTCAAATATGTTATGAATAGGCTTGTAATTTTCTGCACATTAATTTTGTTTTAAACATGTCAAAACATTAGAAAACTGGTTTCTCTTTTAGTTCTTGGTCTTTTAATCATGTGATCTCACATTTTGAAGCTTTTTCCCTCTTCATCTGTGAAGAAAGAGGCGATGGGCATGACCTACTAGTTTGAGGAAGATTAAACTGGTGGTCCTTACAGTAAGCTATAGCATCCTATTTCACTTGGCAGCCACTAGCCGATTCTTCAGCAGAAGACAAATGTGTAACAGAAGATAAAAAGTGACAAAGTAGCATGAATAAAAACTATCTAGTTTACCAGCTTTATCAGATGGGAAAAAAGTATAAGGAAGTAGAAGATGGGCAGTCTTACTCCTTCCAAGCTCACCTTTGTCATAAAATAGTCTACTACTTGAAGTATGATAATTTTCTGTTGTCTTCCAAATGTGAACTGGAGAACAAAGTGAAATGTCTTAGGGGAGTTCTTATTGCTGTCTTAAGCAATAATGGGAGAGTGTAGAGAAGATCTAAGCTAGACTCTTATTGGATGTGCATAATGATAGGACAACAGGCGGTGAACACAAGGCAAATGTGAATTAGTTATTAGGAGAATAATGTTCATCAAGAACATGGTCAGATATTGAAAAGAGAGTCCAAGAGATGTCATGGAATCTCCATCTTGGAAATATCCAAAACCTGACTGGAGACAGTCCTGGGCAACTGGTGGTTGGACTACCAAAGGAAGTCCCTTCCTTTCAGCAATTCTGTTCCCAGAGCAGCATGATCTGCATTAATACTGCTGTGAGTGAGGAATTGGACTGGATAACTTCCAAGGGATGCTTCAGCCTATGATTCTTGAAACAATCACACAGAATCAATGGGTGGAAATGGGAGAGAGTCAAATAGAAGTGCTTCTGAGATTCAAATTTAGCCAAAAAATTCTGAAAAGTGGCTCTCCACAGTGTATTCTCTTATCATTTCTATCTCCTGACCACCATTACATTTAAAATAATAAATAAAAATATAAATAAAAAAATATATATTCTCATTTTTAAATGAGAATATATGCTAAACATCTATCCCTGTTTATTCTTAGCCTTTATTTTGTTAAAAGTAAACAAAAGTGTCTAGAAGCCTCTGTGCCAATTATAATTTCTTTGCAGTTTCCTGGATAAAATACTGTTCGGGTATCAATAATCCAGAAACACTACAACATAAGTAAAGTCAAATATTTATGAACAAATAATGAGTATGATACAATTTGATTTCCAGGCTACCAGTTTATTTGTTATTTTGCTTACCATACAAAAAGATGTGCTGCACGTTTAAACCCTGGAATGACTGGCTGTCTTACCCACTCAGATTTACTCCAGTCTAGGCATAGCTGTATTTAAAGTGAAGCATCAGCAAACTGATTTCTTCTTCAACAGAAAATCTTTCAAGGCAGTTTTTTTAGCTGCTGGTGCTGCTGTAGCAACAGAGACTTACAGTGGAACTCCAGGTGCAAACAACTTGTGGGAAAAAAATCTTTTGTTATAGTGAATGTTAATGAATAGCCCAGTTAAATATTTCTAGCTTAAGACTGCAAAAGCAACTGTTGTAGGAGGGAAAGTAGAATTCAGCCTTAAATCCCCACTATTCATTGCAGGTCATTAAAAGCAGTAGTGTGAATAGGTGAAGACTATTGCTTTCACTAACAAGTTACGTCTACATACAACTTAAAGGGGATGCAAATGCTGAGTGAGCCAAAATTTGAACATCCTATTGATAGGGAATCTGCAATATCTATAATTTGGCAGTAACTTTTTATTTGTCAAATTGTGTTTCATGTAGTAAGATAATTTCTCACCCTTTTCTGAGGGTTCAATGAAATGAAAATACTTCTTGATCTTTATTTTTAAAAATTATCTTCATAGTGTAGGTGTCCATAGTGCTTTATATAATCAAGACAAAAATTTTGTGCAAATGATTTTTTATTAGAAGGGTCAGTAAAAAAAAGTGTCAGTTATTGCTTTGTGCATCATTCGAAGAAATGCATCATTGTTTGAATGTACAGCTGAACCTTCCCCATTCCTTTCTGCTTGCTCATTTTCTTCCTCCCTTGGCAAGTGGAAAAAGTCTGTTTAAACAGAGTGAAACTAGGTCTCTGGTAGCTTGACAAATTACCATTTTTTTCCAAAGTGTTATTTTCTTTGTGATTCTCAAAAACCATACTGTAACTCCTGGAGATGTTTTTAGAGTAACATAGGCATGCTTTATGCAGTTCTGCTGTTGGATTTATGGATGCTTTTGTCAGGATGCCACCATGGAAACCTTAAAATGGCATGCTTAATTTATTAATGCAGTTGAAATGCAAGTCCTAGAGTACACATAAAGGTCACTTGGCCATAGCCCAGGTCATCCAACAAGATTTTATACTAATGGAAAAAATTTAGAATGTAATTTGAAATATGAAAAAGTTCCAAAATGGTCACAGTACAGCCATAGTGAAATACATGTCACCACTTTCATTGCAATGTGTAATATGTATTCTACATTTATATTGCAGAAATCCTTATAGTCCCAACTAGCAGAAAGAACAATGTATGAAAATTTCATGTATTTTTGAGTCTATTTCTCAGCATTGTGGAAAAAAGAAATATATATGTGCCAGTAGAACCTTGCACTGTGCATATTTTAGCAACATCTCAATCTAAAGAGAAAAGTGCGTCAGACCGAGAAAAATAAAATGTTTTTAAAATTAAAATTAATATATTGACCTCTTAATTCTCTGGACTCATTAAAAAGAAGAGTCCAGAGAACCAGAGGAGATGAGACTCCTTAATAATAACAGCAATTTTTCTAGTTTTAAATTTAGAGCTCAGGACCACAGAAGTTAAATCATAATCGGTGGTTCCTTACACTAGACAAGGGAATGCCATTAAACCTGGAGGATCCTCTCTAGGAAAGTATCTTTGAACAGTTGATAATGGGGCCAAGGATATCAGCCTTATTCCACAAAGTCTTGCCTTCAGTAAATAAATAGTTTAAAACAAACTAACAGATAATCTGGGTGTACTGTAGCTCTGAAAAAAAATCTCAAGAGCACATTAATTTCTTATGCTGGAATACAAGCACAAAGGCTGATGAGGTTCCAGGCAAGAAACTCAGCTGGAGCTGAAACAATTGTGTCACTGTTTCACAGTGTGGTATTTCACCATCCTTGAGCAAATCGCAGGGAATTTTAATTTCTAGGTTAGTACTGCTTTATGAGAAATTAATTCTCTAATTCTTCTAGTGTTCATTCCCATTCCCTGGAGAAGATTTGTTTTTCAATAATGTTATGGATGTTGTAACCACAGGACTTAAAAAGTTTGTTGACTTAAATGTTCTTTTCCAGCAGCTTGAATTCCTTCTGTTTAGCACTGCTTTTAAAACTCTTCATGAATACTGCAAGCACATATCTCAAAATGCTTCTAATACTTCAATCTTTCATAAAGAATATTTTAAATATTTACTTTGCAGAAAGAATAGTTGCAATGCTTTGATGACATTTAGGCTCTTTGAACACCTAAGAAGACTTAATTTAAACAAGTTACTTTTATGTTTAATACAGTTTAACATTTGCCAGTTGCATAATGAGCAAGTCAAACAGTTGAGCTTGATTTCTTGATTACATAGGCATGATTAAGAAGTACACTTTTGTGAATTTGCCTCCTACAGGCACTGTTATTAAAGGTGGTCAGCACTTCTGATGCTTTTTTTTCATTGCTTTTTTTGCTTATAATGTTGCCAGACTTTAACCACTTTAGTTCATATCTTCCATGACTAATGTTGCCTACAGCACTGCACTTGTACAGGAGTGACTGGAGACCAAAAAGAGTGAGGAAGTTTGAAGCTGAAACTGGGAAGCTTTTGGAGAAAAGACTGCCATGTAGTACAAGACAGACACACAAGGATGGGACGGGGGCTTGCAGATAGAAGCATAACATGGTTAAGGTTGGAAGAGACCTCAACTTCATCAGGTTCCAACCTTCCTGCTATGAGCAGGGACACCTCACTAGACCAGGCTACACAAAGCCTCATCCAACCTGACCTTAAACACCTCCAGGGAGGGGGCTTCCACAACTCTCTAGGCAACCTATTCTGACCTTACTACCATCATGGTGAAGAATTTATTCCTGATGTCTAGCCTAAATCTCCCCTCTTTCAGTTTAAAACCATTACCACTTGTCCTCTCTGGTGAAATTCCCCTTCCCAGCTTTCCTGTAGCGCCTTCAGGTACTTGAAGGCCGCTATAAGGTCTCCCCAGAACCTTGTCTCCAGGCTGAACAGCCCCAACCCTCTCAGCGTGTCTTCACAGCAGAGGTTCCCCAACCCTTTGGTCATTTTTGTGGCACTTCTCTGGACCCTCTCCAACAGCTCTGTCTCTTTCCTGTGCTGAGGGCTCCAGAGCTGTACACAGTACTCTGGGCAGGGTCTCATCAGAGCAGAGTAGAGGGGCAGAATCACCTCCATGGACCTGCTGGCCACACTTCTTTTGATGCAGCCCAGGATGCAGTTGGCTCTCTGGACTGCATGCACACACTGGCGGTTCATGTTGAGCTTCTCATCTACTACTACCCCCAGGTCTTTGGGACCGCTCTCCAGCCATTTTGTCCCCAGCCTGTATTTGCACCTGGGGTTGCACCAACCCAGATGCAGGACCTTGCACTTGCCCTTGTTGATTTTCATGAGGTTGGCATTGGCCTATGTCTTTAAGAGCCTGAATTACTGATAGCAGCAAGTGAAAGTAGTTTTCACAAGAGTAACATAGAAAATTTTACCATGTGCTGTGTTTTTGTAGTAAATTTTGCTAGCAGTGCTTGACACACCTGACAGAATTTCACTTCTGGATTTCTTTGCTTTTTAATACTTTTAAATAAAGATTATTGGCATTAGACTGTGGATTTGAGGGATTTGTGAATCTGTTTATTAGGATGTTCTGAATGAAAGTATACTACTACAACATGGCACCATACAACAAGAATATATTCCTTAACTGTATATTTAATAAAGTCCAATAAAAATGTCCTAATAACAATACTTCTGATTTTACTCTGCGTTACTGCCTTTTGTTTTAGTAACTAGTATTATGAGTTAAAAGGTGTTTAGTCATTTTTAGTAAAGGTAGTACCTGAACTTTTTCTGGGAGGAGGATATTTTTAATAGTCAACTGTTTAATTATTAAACAGTAGACATGTTTGCATAGTACATAATCATGTATAGTTGAAGATCAGTGTGGATTTCATAAGGAAAAAACATCTCTTTTGCCAGCTCTAAACACGTAGAAGTTTTGTGCTCCTATGTTCATTTTGCTCTATATCAAGAACTGGCTGTTAACAAAGCCATTCCAAAACTATGGTTATTCCACCTGACATTATTTATACAGATGAACACATATAAAGTTAAAGGAAATTAGCTTTTAAAAATGGAACTGAATTCAAATTGAGGAGCAGAAATCAACCATATTTTAAATTAACTGGCTCATCAGCATAATAAAATTGGACCATTAACCTCAAAGCAACATTGAATTAACTAAACCAAAACATTCAGAACATGACTAGATTGAAAAATATGTGTTTTTTGTACATGCTATGGCATATGTTGAACCTCATTACTCTTATAATGCATGATGTACTCCAGCTGGTCCAGATACAGTTATGACTTGGCTAAGGTGAAAGTTCCCCTTTTTTGTTATGTATTTGTTTGTGTAATTGATCTGGGGTGGAAGGATTTGCATTGTCTTTCTTTTTACAAAGAGTTTCAAGGTAAAGTGGGTTTTCCATGTTCTGGTTCATGTTTGTATTAAAATATAAATTACTGCATATTGGTAGTATCTTGTTCAGCTCCTGTGGATGCAGTACGTGGAAGTAGAAGGGATATTACTGATCAGACAACTTACTTATATTCCAGCCTGTAATTACATGATCCTTCAATTTAAACAGAAGAGAACTTTGAAAGTATTTGAGTTTCTAGATCTTTATCCTATGGTATGTTGCCTTTTTATTTTGCCAAATCAACCTTAGGTGATTTGGGTTGATCGATGTTTTATGTGACACTGTGGTGGCAATTTTTCTACTAGCAAAAATTGCAAAGGAGGTTTTAAAAGAAAGACCAAGTTTCAAGTGTTTATACAGAAGAGTTACAGTAATTCCTATTTTGTTTCATCTTAGCAGATGCTGAAAGGGAAGAAGCCGGGTCTTCTCTCCATAGTGGAACAACTCAACCAACATCATCATCTACTTTTGAAGCTAACAACATACCAACTAGTAATTATACTGGTATACATATACCACCAGGTGCCCATGCACCAGCTAACACACCAGCTGAAGTACCTCATAACACAGGTATGTCTGAATCACACCCCAAAAAATCATGCCTTTATTGAGAGGTGAATTCTAGCCCTCTTTTCTATGACATAAAGTAAAATAATTTTTATATATTCTGTGGCAGAAGCAACTCCATACATTAGCATCGTCAATATGCCATTGGAAATACATATATGTTTTTTATGGTTTTTAAAATATGTAATTCATATTTTGGAGCATTTTGCCAGGAGAAATATATGGACTGAAAGAGTGAGTGTTCCTGCAGACAGAATTTTTTTTTTATTCTCTAGAATCATGCATTGCAACATCCATACTGTAAAGCACCATTTGAATCTTTCACTTGATAAATTAAATTCTTTAATTTCCTTTCATATTTAGCTTTCCCTGTGCAGATGGACTGCTGTTCTTTATGTGGGAACATACCCCATGTAGTGTTGCAAATGATACAACACCACTGTAACAGTCATGTCAAATGTACCATTCATACCTTTCTACTATGTGTATTCTGCTTTGTGGTTAGTCTCAGACAATATTATTAATGGAAGTTTTGTCCCTACTACTATTTTGCTCCTACATCCTTCTTATTCTGTGTCATTTTTGGACCAAAATTAAGTTATTGAAAATCAAAAGTTCTTCCCAGTCACTGTATTTTTTTTTTTTTTAAAGTCGTATTATTTGTAAGTACAACTTTTTAACCTCATGTTACGTTTTTGTAATGAAATTTAATGCGACTAAAAAATTAAAAGCTCTTGATTTTAATCCTGTTGATAATTTGATTGTTCAGATATATTTTTATATTACAGAACTTAAGAGATATTCTTGTCATACAGCCCCTCCTTTTCTTTTACATTCTCATTTAAAAAATGCTTCACTCAATGAGAAGTTCAGGATGCTCTTTTTTTCAGCTTTATCAAAGGGAAATCCTTCAGATAGGTGGGTTTTTTTGGGTCTGGGAGGAAGTGTTGTTTTTTATATTCAGCTTGGGTAAATGTTTAGTTCTTTGTTTTTACCAGATCTGAAAATTACAGAATACGTACCTTCTTGGAATACATTATTATTTGCATCATTTATCGTTAACCCTGTCAATCATTCCGTGAAATAACAGACAAGTTAGAGAAGTGATTACACTGTCTTCATACATAGTGATGTAGAAATAAATTTATGTCAGTCTGGTATGTTCCAGACATATACTGCAAAAATACAGTTTGGGATCACTGCAAGTGAGAGTGTCTAAAACATGAATGCAGATACAGGAATGCTTCACAGCATAAAGTACTGTTTCTTCTTCTACCATCACCATTTCCCTTTTAAATCCGTCTAGCTTTTTTATTATAACCAATTGTTTTCAAAAGAATTAGGAAGGAGATAGCTAGCAAGTGTGAAATCCAGGCATGGGACTTTGAAAATATGATAATGGAGTCTCTCTGATTGAGTCATCAGGTTTACCTGTTCTATTTTCTTATTTTGTCTTCTTACTTTTCAAGTCTATATATAAAAATAACCCAAGTCCAATTTTTTGCATTGATTTACAGGAGTGACAAGTAACACCATTCAGCCTACTCCTCAGAATATTCCTCTAGTCGATCCTTCCCTCTACAGTGCTCAGTCTGCAGGTAAGACAGTGGCATTTGTATTGTCTGTACATGGATGTATTGTGTCCTGTGTCTTCTGTGTACTGAAGGAAGAAGTTCAGGAAACTGTGGTTACCTGAATGCTACTTATTCCAAAATTCTAAAAAGAAAGGAGATAATTGAAGCATTGTGCTGCTAAGAGCTTCTGAAAACTTTGCTACAACATATGATTAGTGTTGTCAAAGTAACTTTTTTGAACCAATAAGCTAGCGTTGTGTTGGGCTTTTGATTAATATTTCTGCTTCTCAGATGAGATTCTAATGTACTTAGCAAAGGCTATGTTCCTTATAGCCTTGCTAAATTGTATTTTTAATAATTAGTAGACATTCCATTCACTTCAAATTTCTTGTACAGGGTCAGTACATAAGTTATGTATTTATTTTATTAACTAATCATTACATTCTAGCTGATAGTATATATAATTGATGCTTTAAATTTCAGTTCTAGACACAGTCAAATGTTGCCCATTGTGATTATGGAGTTTAGATAAGTATATTCTTGCATATTGTAACTTAGAAATATTTAGGTAGAAATTTTAGTTTATTGTGTTGTTGAAGAGGGTGTCTATGTTAAATACGAGCTTTACTGGAAAAGAATTGTTGATTCAATAAAATGCTATGATAGGCATTCAGTGTTTAGTTTGATTTTAGTCTACTGTCATAAGAATACTTAAGGATGTGTCCATCTTAATATATTAGGAAGCCATTTTTGCAGAAGATGTCTAAAAAAGATAAAAATAACAAAATTTACCTTTGATAGAGACACATTAACCTTTAGTATTCTCTTAAAGAGCAGAAGTCACATCCTATGGTTTGCCTGACATTACTGTAATGTCTTACGTGACAACTCATTTTATTGAAAACAATGCCTCTGACCTGCAGCTGAACCATTTAAACTTGTTTTGGGGGCTGTTGTTGGGGTTTCAATAACTCCTTAACCAATACAGCTAAAGACTTTACTTCAGCTTTACCATTTGGAAGGCAAATTTTGTGTTGTTTGGCAGCAGAGCTTTCATATTTAACCAGCTTATCATGATCTTCTAGACAGTCATTCAAATAGGTTTTTGGATAACTGCTCTGGAAATTTTAGTCATCATTGTTTCTAGATTTGAATGTTTAATTCTAGTTGTCAAAAATGTCATAATTTGGGTTTAAACTTTAATTCTTCATTAAGTATTAGAAGTTCTATTATTCAATATCTGGATGGTATCAGTACAATCAGCATTGCTCCCTCTAGCCACTTACCTGTGATAACCTGATTTAGTAAGTACCTAAATATAAATAAAAAGGAATTGAGTTAATTAAGATACCCTGTGTTTGTGAGAGTTCATAACTACAGTCTTGTAATTAAAAGATTAAGACCCTTGCTAATCACAGTGATGAATCTCTAACTTGATCTAACCTGAATATGTGCATGTCTGTCTTCCTTCTCTGTGCATCTCGTGTCACAACCAGTCTGGGTCTTGCAACAACTTAAAGTGTTACATTCTTATGAGGGAATTTTGCAAAAGTGCAGCCAAAGAGGTGATACAGCTCATACAGATCCTCAGTTCTGAAAGCTTAGACAATATGCTCTCAGGTATGCAGGAGTCTGAGAGGGCATAAGGAATACCTCAGCCAGTAGTGATACAGTAACAGTTTTGTTTGCGTGTATACAATTAAGAAACTCCAGAGCAATGGAAAGTGTTTGTCCTTGCCTGTCACCATCCTGTGATGCATGCCTAGTCATTACCCAGAGCATCCTCCCTTCAGCTGTACCTGCAAGCGTAATGGCAGGTACTGTTCTTCTCTATGCTGCTGAGGAGCCCTTTTTATGCCAACAGTACTTTGTTCCACAATATCCTTGTTCCCTGACCTGTGAGTAGATTTAGAAATGCCTGTATTTCCGAGTGAGTGTACTAAACAGTGGGACCCAGGATCCCTCCTCGGTTCCTGGGTTGCAATATGTATGTATTGGGGCTAGATTCTGGATGTGTATCGAGGTTAGACTTTGGTATGCACCATTCCTGTGGAACTGAAGTTTACTTTGGATGAGTTAGAGGGATCAGTGTTGCCCTCCAGTAGACCCATAGAGCTAGTATAGTGCAAAGTATACTTGCTCCACAATTTAGACACAATGTCCGTGTCTATACTAATAAATTAAACATGCCTGTAAATATTTGACACTGAGAACAGCTGGCACAGACCCACTCACATCCATACTATTAAACTTTTAAACCTTATAAACAAGGTACTTTGTGAAGGCTGCCAATATTGAATGGTCTCTAACTTGCTCTGACCGCAAGTCATGCCCAGGAATTGTTTGGGAAAGTGCTAGCGTGCGTGGGCCAAAACCATACTGAATTCTGTTCCAGCAGTTTGACAGTGTAGACAGTCAACTTTTGAGTGTTGAGACACATTCCCTGGCACTCATGAATGTACTAGTATAGGCATAGCCAAACAGGATATTCCACATATTCCTGCAAGACCCTTTCTGGTAATAAGAGCAAATGTATATTTTAAAATAAATTATATATTTTCTTTCCTTCCCATAACATGGGGAGAAGTAAATTGATGTTATGATGGGAGATAAACTTTTGCTGGAGGAGGGTGGAGTATTTTCTCAAAAGTAAATTAAGTTAAAATAATAGTATTCTTTTGATTTTAGTCAGAATGAATCCTTCAATAATTGTCCTGTCCTGTGGGAACAGGTTTCAGAGTTTAACATTGAATGTGTCAAATCTTATGCAGTTAAGCATTGGGTCATGTCTCTCACAACAAAATGTAGAGATACACAGCAACTTTGTATAATGTGTACATGCACTTCTCTGATGTAGTTTGCTTGAAAAAATTACCCCTAGATTTTGCTAACACTAAATGCATTCATGGTTGTGCTAAACAGAGTTTTTATAAGATCCTCTTATATTATCACATGCCTTGCTTCCACAGGTGACACAGTATAGAGAAATTATTTGTCCATTCCAGTTGTGTGTACTAATGTTTGATTTTCTACACAGATAATAGAAATAATAATTTGATATTTCATATATGATTTTGTGATCTTAAGAAGGATTCATATTTCAAATATCTTAAAAGTCCTTTAACAAGAAAAAAGAGCATCTTGTTTCAAATCATTTTGGTTACCTTTGCCATCACTGTTTTTATACACCAAGTTGTCTCATTAAACTGTTCTTAAATCAGCTGCCTTGTGTTTGGGCAACTTCATGAAAAGGAAAAACCTCTGATAGATAGAAAAGGATACCAGAGAGAAGCAGGTATATCATAATACCTGCTGTGGGTGTGAAATACACATTATTTTAATTCTAAAAGTGTTTTTTTCCAACATGCTCTTCAGCATCTCTAGTCAAATTGCCCTTTCGTTTTCACTTTGTGTTTTTCTTAACATAAAAGAATCATGCTTGTTGGCATTAGTGACGGATTCACTTTGTGTCTGTTATGTATCCATACTAAGTATAACTACTGTGCTAATAATTCCAGATTAACACTGAAGCAGCTTTTTTTCAGGATAAATACAGAGTACTTTTCCCATCTCAATGTTGTTGGGCTTTTTTAGAGCTCAGAATCACAGGATGGTTGAGGTTGGAAGGAACCTCTGGAGGTTCCTTTCTGGTCAAGCAGAGGATACTGTAAAATGGCTTTCTCAAGACCATGTTCTTTGTGTCTTCCCTGCCTCTGCACCATCCCCATGGTTTACTTCGCAGCACTGAAGGAAGAAGTTTGACAAAAAAACTTCACTGTTAATTAAAAAGACAGCTTTTTAATGTCTCTGGGGACAGAGACTTCATAACATCTCCTGGTGTCTTGTGACAGTGCTCAGTCACCCTTACAGTAAACAGTGCTTCCTGATGTTCAGATAGGACCCTCCTGTGTTTCAGTTTGTGCCCATCACCTCTGGTCTTGCCACTGGACACCACTTGAAAAGAACCTGGCTCCATTCTCTTTGCACCCTCCGTTCAGGTGTCCACATCAATAAGATCCCCTTGAGCCTGAACAGTCCCAGCTCTCAGGCTCTCATATGAGAGATGGTCATATCCCTTTATCGTCTTTGGCCCTTTGCTTGTCTCTCCAGGCTGTCAGTTTCTGTCTTGTACTGGGGAACCCAGAATTGGACACAGTGTTATTCCAGGTGTGGCCTCATGAGCCTTGGAAGTGCTCCAAGTCCTGGTTGGATGGGGCTTTTAGCAACCTGGCCTAGTGAGAGGTTGCCCCCCCCTCCCATGGCAGGGAGGTTGGAAGTAGATGATATTTCAGGTCCCTTCCAACACAAACCATTCTATGATTCTATTCCCACCTCCATACACTTGCTGGCAACACTCTTCCTTAGCAGCCCAGGATGCCATTAGCCCTCTCTGCCACCAAGGCACATTGTCATCTTGTGAACAAATTGGTGTCTACCAGGACTCCCAGGTCCTTTTCTGCAAAGCAGTTTTACTTTTCTCTAAAGCTTCTTAACTCCTAGAATATTTTAACTGAAGTCAGTTACTAACTTTTGTGTTATAACTTTGATGTAGATACAGGCATTAAAGTTTTGTTTCAAAAATAATTTGAAAACTTAAGAACACTTGAGCTGTTTTATTTATATTCTGCTTGTCCATTGAAAGGTGCTGACTTCAGTAGAAGCTGAGGCCCCTGATCAAAAGATCAACACACTTACTGTGTAAACTTTGGTTTATAAATTTAAAATTGTTAACTTTTTTCCCCTTAAGTTATGTCATAATGGCATCTGAAGTAGATTTTGTAATAAAGAAGGCTTTATGCCAACAGAACATTAATAGAGTTCATACTGTAAAAATAAGATTAGACTGGTGAATTTAGGCTTCCTTCCAATAAATTAGTTGAATACTGGACTGATGCCTTGGCCAGTTTTTAAAGAATTATTTTGTAGTTTCTTTTGGCATCATAGCGTAAAGCCACTTTGAGGGGAATTAGCCTTTTTAGTTTCCTAAAGATGTTCAGTAATGTAGTTGCAGATTGACCCCAGCTGCTTTTAGTCTGAGACTTTAAGTTACAAAATAACCTAAGTGTGTGCCTGTGTTTATGCACTCCCTCAGGTGTATTTACTCATGTGTATGTATTTTAAGGGATTTAATGTGGCTTTGCTTATTCAGCAGTAAACTAATACACATTGCAATAATAATAAGCACACTAAGCTATTATATGCCTCAATATTCAACAGTTACCTTGTGGTTATATTTATTTCTTGAATGAAAAATAAGTAAACTTCTAGAGTGTATTTTAAAAATCTATAAATTTAATCTAAAGAGCACCTACCCTTCTGCTTTTTAGTGGGGTAGGATTGTTTTGAAATCCAGCAGACCAGTCTAGTTTTTAATACTCCCAGGTCTTCCATTTTATTTGTTCAAAAGCTGTTCTTAAATAATAAGATTGGCAAAAGGAAAAGCAAATATAATAGACATTTTCTGATAAGAACTGAGATTCTTTAGTAAACGTTCCCACAGTATTACTAACTACGGTTTTATTTTGAAAGAAAGGGTTCCTTCTAACTGGAATTGTACCATTAAAAATGCATGTAAATGTAGTCATATCCTTGCTTAAAATCCAAACGCTGTACTTATAGTGCTAAATCTTTGTTCAATCAATTTTATATAAAATATTTGGTGCACTTTAAAATGCATTTTTTCTTAATCTATGAAATGAGTTCATTGCTTATAAGATGCTATGTGGGAAACCTATTTAAATAAATACATACTTGTTTAGCATTGCATATAATTATCTGTGTCCATAAAAATCACTTTTTTACAAGTTAAGTTGTTCAGAAAGAACATGAATAAAGGTTTTATAATTTATCCATAGGTTATTGGATTGGCATGGGATTAGTCTTAAAACTCCCCAGTGAATTTGTGAGCAGTAGGACAGACGGGGACATAACTGTGCTTTATTTTATGCATACATCAGTGATGCTGTTTGCATATTAAATCTTCTGTCAGTTAGGGCATAAGTCCCTATTATGCTTTCTAGAAGGCTGAATGGCGTGTGTGTGAGCACTACAGAATTCCCAATATTTTAACTTATGTTAGGAAAATATTCTGATCGATAAATTATAGTTAATTGATTTAGACTATGAGAATATTTTTTGCTAGTGTCCTCTGGTATTACAAAAATGGGCACATTTAATGAGATCAGTCTTATTTTCAGTCATCTTACATAAAATTGGAAACATAAACATTACTTGGACAAAACTGAAATATAAAATGTACAAAAAATACCAGGGAGAGATGTGTCTGCATTTTGAAAAGTTATTCCAGTTGAGAAGAAACAGTTTCTAGCTATGAATTATTCCTGAAGAAGAAAGTAGTCATACTGTAAAGACAAAACCCACTGTCCATGTTTCTTGCAGATTGTATTGTGATTACAGCTAACTTACTGTCTTTAGAAAGCTCCCCTTTGCTGCATGAGATGAAGAGCAGATCTTTCTGAAAGGTATTGACTTACTTTTGAAAGGCACTGGGTCATACAAATACCAGTGTTTAGAAAGGCCCTCTTACATTTTTGAAATGCCAGCAGCAGAGAAATTAAACATTATAAGAGTGGAAAGAAAAATTAAGAGAAGAAGCACCATAGCTTGGTCTTTATGATATTACCACAGGTAGTCGCCTAGTTTTCTTAGTATCACCACAAATACAAGTAAAACACATAAATTATGTGAAAGGAAGCCTCAGTCAGATTTCTTTTGTAGTAACTTTGTAATACTTCTGTTTTTGCAGGGGAAGTCCGTTTGACTCCAGAGGACTTTGCCAGAGCTCAAAAATATTGCAAATATGCTGGCAGTGCTTTGCAGTATGAAGATGTGAGCACTGCTGTGCAGAATCTCCAGAAGGCCCTCAAGTTACTGATTACAGGCAGAGAATGAAGCCTTTATCCAACAGATTCATGTATTTTGCCTAAAGAACTAACAGCTTGTTACTGTACCTGTTAGGGGAGCTGAGTTATATGGAAGTTCTCAATCCCATCACCCACGACAGTGAAATCACTGCTTCAGTGTCAGATTAGCAATTAATGGTACAGTAGGAATCTCTGTTTTCATTCTACAAACAGTGAAGCTAGAAACATGAATGCAGTGGCTTGATGTAAGCAGAATACTGAGGAAAGTGCTGAGAACACTGCTCAAGAGTTAGAATTCATCTTGTAATATTTAGGTTATCTGAATGGGATAATCCTGAGTCTAGGAAACTTGAGCATAACAATTTCTGTCAAAGTTCTACTGATTTTATTATTTCAAACAATTGTTTAATAAGTATAATAGCTTTAAAATGGTAACTAAGATTATTGCTCTCCTTCTTAAATGAGAGCATGTGAGACAGCTGACAGATCCATAATGGAAGGGACTTTTTTCTATACATAAATTATTTGGGTATTATCCAAGATTTAAGTCAAAGTTGAGGGAAACTTGAGGACATTCGTATTTAATTTTAAAATGTGCTGGAAGAAACATCTCTTGATACTTCTGAGCTAGTCATTTATATTGTACTCCAACCTAATCCACCACAACTGTATGGACTGCTACATGTATTCCTGATTATTGTTCTTGCTCCTTTTGTGTGAACACTTACAATTTTGTATATGTATGGGTAATTAAGAGAAAGTACTAATATTTATCAGAGATGATCCTGAAAGCAGAGGCAGAGATTCTAAACAACTTTTAGGGAGGTTCATAACTGTCCCACCTTTTTAAGAGACTGAAAAAAGGCATGTTTTTCAGCTGTTAAGGCAGTATAAGTTCATCTCTGGTATTAGTATCGTAGAGCTTTGTATTTCCAGCTAATATTCTTCCTGTCTGCTTTGTTGTGGAGACTTTTTTGCACTTAGGATTTAATTAAAATATCTTGGAAACTGAATTTTGAGTCTTTATGAGGTCTGCCCTTGCAATTATAGAGCTCTTGATTTTTAAAATTGTATCCATGCTGTTTAAAAGAAAGAGTAAGTAGTCTTTTAACTGATGTGACTTAATAGTTTAGTACACCATAAGGCATGATTTATCTAATAGTTTTGGTGACATATTATCTGACCTTTCTTTCCAAGCTGCCGGATCAAATCCATGTATTCTTTATAGCTGCACTGTTTTGCAGTGACTAAAATGTTTGATATTCGAAGCAAAAAGATGAGAAAATCAAACATAAGCATGCTTTAATGTTTAGCTGGACATATCCTATTAACAGTGTAGAGTCTGTCAGCAGGTTTGAAAAAGGTGGTAGGAAAGTTGTAAATTTATTATTTAGGCTGGGTGGAGAATCGATTCAGAACAGCCCTGAGGGAAAGGACTTGGGGGTGCTGGTTGATGAGAAGCTCAACAAGGGGCAGAAATGTGTGCTTGCAGCCCAGAAAGCCAACCATGTCATGCTTCAAAAGAAGAGTGGCCAGAAGGTCAAGGGAGGTGATTCTCCCCCTCTACTCTGCTCTCATGAGGCCCCACCTGGATTACTGTGTACAGCTCTGGAGCTATCAATATAAGAAGGACATGGAGCTATTGAAGCAAGTCCAGAGGAGGAACATGAAGATGATCAGAGGGCTGCAGCACATCTTCTGTGAAGACAGGCTGGGAGAGCTGGGTTGTCCAGCCTGGAGAAGAGAAGGCTCTGGGGAGACCTTATAGCAGTTTTCCAGTACCTGAAGGGGGCCTACAGGAGGGACTTTTTATAAGGACATGTGATGATGGGACAAGTGGTAATGGCTTTAAATCAGAAGAGGAGAGATTTAGGTTAGACATTAGGAAGAAATTCTTTAGTGTGAGGGTGGTGAGACACTGGAACAGGTTTCCCAGAGGGGTTGTGGATGCCCCATCCCTGGAAGTGTTCAAGGCCAGGTTGGATGGGGCTTTGAGCAACCTCGTCTAGTGGGATGTGTTCCTGCCCATGGCAGGAGGGTTGGAACTAGATGATCTTTAAGGTCCATTCCAACCTGAACCATTCTGTAATTCTGAAGCATTTTAGTTGACTGAGGTTTAATAAATAGATGGTATTGTTTGTGTTGATTTCTGATATGGGATAGAATGCTAATCTGGGAAGTGATATGGATTAGATATTGTTTTGGGAAATTGAGCATAAATCAGTCTGAAACTTTTTTACAATGCTGTACAGACCTGGGCAATAAGCCTGTGTTTTCTACAGTGCTTCATGCCAGACAGGTCCCTCTCTTCAGTATCAAACTGAATTACTGTAAACTATTCCATGTATATTATTCTGGTATTGCATTGTGGTTAGAAAAGCTGCTTTTCAGTTGAAAGAAGGATGCAGAACATTATATAGAAATATATATATATATTGCATTGCTATAAAAAATCAGAAGTTGCTTTCATTTGGGCATCATACTGCTCTTTACTAGTACTAGCTTTAGTCCCCAGCACTTTAAGGAGGAAAGTCAGTTTTCCTGTTTCCATTTATAAAATAATTAAAAGAACTTTGAGGCTTTTGTATTACATAGAAAAACAAGCAAGCTGTTATATAATACTGCATTAATTTGAGGCTTTCAATTCAAATGAGGGGTTTTTTGGTGATTGAGTGATATGCAATGGAAGCATGTGACTAAGAAGGTTGCAAACAAAACAAGTATTTTCTTAAAGTGTATAAAAGTATGTATCTTGACCATAATTATGTTGAACCTCTAAGCTTCTGTAGGAAACTAGGTAATCACAAGGGAAAGAGCGGTAAACAATGAAAGAGCCATAAGCAATTTTCTTGGGTGATCATTTACAAAAGTGTAACCTTCTTCTAATTACAGAGAAATTAAAATAAGTGTCTCTGAGAGGAATGGAGATGAAAATGCTAATACAGAAGTTCAAGAGTTTCCTAGAGAAGCGATCATGGCATCCTTTCTGAAAATAAATTAATGTTTAGAAGTTTTGTTATATAAAATTCTCATGAATTCCTTAAAATTAAACATATTCTAATACTGACCTTTAGACCACAATACCTGAATTAGCATATTGAATTTTATTGTGCATAGAATTATTTTGCTCTGGTAATTTATTTTTTAATTGAGAAGTTTTGTAACAGCCCATCAGACCATGTTTGAAGCCACTTCTTTAAGCTGCTAACATTTAATGCAACAGTATTTATGATCCAACTAATGCCTAAAGTAAATTACAGGAAAACTTTTCGATTCCATTAAATGTAGCCTCTGGGACAGTTCAAAAAGTGTACATATTTGAAAATGTCAGGAGAATGTGGGTAGATAGCCTGTAATCATTCCAAATTGGAATTTCTGGTAGCAATGGAATTTATGGCCCCATTGTTAAACCTTCTGAGAACTTCAAGTGTTGACTGATTGATTTTACTGCTGCTCTGAATGATGAAGTATCAACCCACAGCTCCTCTTAAACCAGTTCCCAACATGTACAAGTACAGTATTAAATAAAGGAGAGTGCCATTTTTTTTGCACATTACATCTGATTTTTTCTTCATTATGAAGAAGCCCACATGCTAGTTGGCCTTTCTCCTTTGGATGATGAGTTCCCAATCTTCTCAGTCTTGCTTTAGAAAGGAGAAAGAAGTGTTTTCTGTCAGATATTCTGTGTTCAGTTTTGCTATTTATGTAAGCTAGAATTTTAGTGACTGTTCAGCATTTTGCTGTTAAAAGTTACTGTCAATGTTAAAAATCTTTTGGTATTAATGTTTTTGCAGTTCTTTATACTTTCACCTCTTTGCAGGGAAAGTTCCATATTATATTTCAGGATTCCTACAGAAGTCTTTGAAAAGTGGTGCACAGCAGGTAATTGTTTATGAAATGGTGAAGATTTTTTCAAAGGTGCACTACTTGGATTTGCTAGCACTGGAGATGTTCTTTTCAAGTTATTGCCATCATTGCAGGTGGAATTTTGAAGAATGTCCTTTATAAGTGGAGTTTCAGAAGCATAAAGTTATGATAATATTCTATAATGTGATTGCAATTGTAGTGTTTGATGCTCTGTAATACCTGCAAGAAATTAGCAACAGGGAAACTTACTGTCTGAAGTAGGATTAAGGGGGTGTGGTGGTGATGGCGTGTGTGCAGACGTGTCTGTGCATTGATAATAAGATGCATGTGAGTTCAGCGGTGGGCTGTAAGAATGCCTTCCAAAACACATAATGAGCACCTTGTTTACAAGTATTGGGAAAATGTCAGACACAAATATATAGGTACTGCTGACAAATATTGTTCTTAATGCTAAACTTTAAACGTATAGTTCCAAAAGTTAGCTTTTAATTGTGCGGGATTCCAAATGAATGATCTTTGATTTCAGCAGTAAAATAGGAACCTGGTGCAAAAAGAATGGGAACACAAACTTAGAAAAAGTTAGATTTACTAAAGATCAAAGATAGTTTCTGTTATTGCAAAGTCTTTGTGGTAATGTTCCCGTTGAGATTGGAAAGGGCCCTTACATAGTTATTTCTTTCTTTTAAAATGTCCTTTGTTGCACAGTTTATGGAATTAGAGCCTGAACCTGGATATCTGGATCCAGAAGACCTGAAGTTTGGTGCTAAGTTTCTGAACCAGTAATGTATCCTGATACTGACTGCAGCTGTTCTGGGAAAAGGAGCAATGCTTTTTCTTACTGCGTTGTCACCTTTCAGTGCAGAGAGGATCAGAAAAAATATGAATTTGCATTAGATATTTCACTATCAGCAAGGAGGTGTTATCTTGCCAGCAGACCTGGTTTTGGTTTACAAGAGTATTGAAACGGTTTGATCATAGAGATTGTTCTGAATGTAATGCCCTGTTAGAGTTGTTGACTGATTTCTTTAGAACCTTGAAAGAGATGAGAAGGAAGCTTGAGCTTATAACAAAAGATTACAGAGAGATAGGAGGGGTGGGGAGGAGCACTAAAATAACAAAAACCCCCACTTTTTTACTGCAAACTGGGAGAAGTGAGTGTTATAGCACTGGCAAACATTAACCTAGTTGAGGAAATGGTACCAGAGACTAAGTCTAGCTCTAAAAGGGAAAGAAGAAAGTACAAGTTGACAGCATTCTGAAAATGGAGAGAAGCAGATCTTCTCATCCTTGGAAGCTTTGCACTCTTTAAATATGTAATATTTTTTAAACAATTAGTCATTTTAATATGGCCTTTCTGGAAAACTTGGGAGACTGCATTAAATAACTGTATGATATCTGCAAAGAACTATAGAGTTCCATATTTGTCCTAACATGCTGTCACCTGATTTGGTGTTTCTGCCCTTTTTTGATTTGACTCCCCTTTTTCACTGTGTATTTATTCTGTGGTGTTCCCATAGTTAGAGGTTGTTGTGGTTGAATACAATGCTGAGTATGAGTGATAGCCCACATGTTCAGACATTCTCGGGTAATTTAGGAAGATTAACAGTTCTGGGTTTTACTTGGTGTGTGCTATGGAGAAAAATTTAGTGGCTGTACTTACCTCCTGAGCTTCAGAGTCTCCTTAGCAGGAGTATTACTACAATATTTATCAAAGGCTATGTGGAAGTTAACTCTACTCAGAGCCATATTCCCAGTCAGAGCCTGACTAACTGATCTCTGGGAGTTTGAAGACCTCCAGCTAAGCAGCTGGTGAAATTGCCAACTTTTCCGTGCCTCACTTAACCCATCTGTAATTTCTGGCTTCTTTACATTTAACATTTCTTAATACAGTTGGGATTTTTGTAGTTCTGACAAGTAATGACAAGACAGTGGTTGATTATGGTATCAAGTTCCCAAAATAAATAAGAGTTTTTAGGAGATACAGACTAAAGTATTAAAGTTTTCATATTGTATATTAAAGTATTAATATGCAATGAGAACAGAAGAAATGGACAAAAAACTTCATAGGATAATTTAGAGGACAATGGGGAGGAATGAGGAGATCTGAGATATGGAGTTAGTGTAGTAAGTCATGGGAAGGAATTAATACAGAGTGGTAATATCTAATCCAAGTCCTAAAATGTTGGATTATCACAGAACCAGCATAACCTTCATTTTGGAGTACTGAAATAAGTATAAATCCAGTAAGAAGAATTTTTAACGGACCTGTAATTTCACAGTTAGTATTTTACAGCAAAAGAACAACAAAAAAAGCAGTAGTGACTTGAACTTCAAACATGGGTAAGATTGCATATAGTATGCTTTCTCCTAGCGCTTCCATTCTGCCCATTGCCCCAGGTGGTTTGAGACACTTAGGTTTTTAGAAAATATGATTAATTTAATTTACTTAAAATGATGTAATGCTTGACATAAGGCTCCGAAAATACTTGGGTGGAAATTGATCAACGTGAGAATTGAAAGATGGATTAAAGCTGGTGGAAAAAGAGATTGCAGTGAATTACATACTATTTTCAGGATGGAAATGGACAGAGATTAGCCCAGGGATACATCCTGTTTCATATATCAGTGACTTAGGTTGAGATCACCATCTAAGTTACATGTAATTTGTGGATGGATGAAGTTGGGAGGTACTTTTAAGTACTGCAGAGAACTGGGAAAAATTCTGACTTGGACTGAAGGACTAGAATGGAGTGAAACTGAAAGCACAAAATGCAAAGTCACTTGGGTTCTAACAAGAGAATATTTTAAAATAAAAATTAGGATGCTCAAGCTGAAGTAATTCTGATCAGCCTCACCTCATGTATGTTTTTTTGTGACTGTGGAAGGATATCCACAGTCTGCATGTTTCTGACTGCAGACACCTTTCAAACTTACCATATGAAAAGCTTATTGAAGCTTTAGATATATAGCATATTGGCAAGATATGGAACTGCACAAAATAGAGGCCATACCTGTTGGTGTGAATACAGCTTTGCAGGAACTAGCTTGTACTGAATTCCCTGTAAACTGTTCTAAAAACCATCAAATATTTATTTTTTGCTGAAGGTAACAAAGTGTCAGCACAGTCTTGGGAAAATACTTTATTCAGCTTAGATATTAAATCTGTATTTGTAAAATAAGCATACAGCTACTCCTGACCACTGCACTTCAGCTCAGCAGCCCTTTGATAACAGAAGCTTTGCACACATGTGGCCTTTATCCTACACTTACTTGTCTGAGGAAGTTCACCCATGTGAATGTTTATATTGAGGCAATAAGAGTACTCATGCTATTAAGTGTTTACTGTGTTCAGGTAGAAAGCTTTGCTTCTTGTTCAGTAAAATATGGATAGAACAATGGCATTAACTTGAATGGCTTCAAGTGTGCTGTGCTGCTAGATCTCCAGTGTGGGGGTTCTAATGTCATAGTCTTTATACTGACGGATTGTGAGAAAAAGTTTTGGCGTTTTTTCATTTATTTTTTCTGTTGGGTAATGCTGAGGTTCTGTTTATGCTTTAAACAAAATAATAATGATAAATCTTGTTGAACCTGATTGCACTAGACACACAGAAAAGGACAGTACTCCTTTGAAGGCTCTGTCAGTATATTTTATGGTACAGATAGATCTTAACACAGCTCCGATTAGCTAAGAAATCTGTATTTTCAGGAACACCTGCAGGATCATGCTCAAGCCCCACAGTACAGGCCCTGCCATGTATACTGCAGGTGATCATGGAAGGGGACAACTTATATTCTTGTTCACTCTCAACCACCCACCTAAACCAGAACATTTTTGAAGTGAGCATTGTGCATGCTGTTGAAGTTTTTTCCACTTTACCACATACCTTTAGATGATACATTTCTCTCACAGCCTCTTTGGAATACTTAGCAGTTGTCTCTGATGAAGTTCAAGAGAGATATGAAGAGAGTAAAATGTCAAAGTTCCTCTTCATAGCAACTGTGATATTCGTACTATTCAGTCAGCTCTCTGTGAAGTAATCTGTTGGTAAATGTTTTTACCTGTATGTCAGGCTTACAGATCCATGTGTATTTGGTCAAATCTTCAAGCTCTTTCAACCTAAGTACATTAGAGTGTGCTAAACACCTTGCTACTGCATTTCTAGCACCTGGAAGCGCTTCAGTTTCTGACAATGGAAATACCTATCAAGATTACTCTCTACTGAAATCGAAATCCTAATTACACAACTTCTTCCTCTGTTACAGTTCAGCTTTTCAGAGATCATCTTACCTCTTTTGACTGCTTTGATCAGTCTTTGCAGTCACTGTAAATCCAAATTTGTTCATCCTCTGTGTACTGTGACTGGCCTCTTTGACCTCATGTCATTTTACATGCCATTTATTTCCAGTGTTTCAGAGCTGGTAACCTCCAACATGCTCAAAATTATGAAACCGTATTTCTTGGCTACATTTGAAGTCTGGCTCTTTTGTTTCTCTTCTTAGAACTCTTTCCATGAGATTCCCATTGCCTCCTCAGACTTGCTAATAGAATCAGGCTCATGGCTAGGAGAATGGAAATTAGTAAATTAATGTATCATTGTCCGGTCTTAAAAGCGTGAATATATTTTAAGTGAAGAGCATCTCTCCTCATCTTCAGTGATTCAGATTTCTCAATTAAATCAGATCTGATTGGGGTCATTCCAGGTCAGATTCCTCTTTTTATTCCCAGAGTGTGGTCCTCTTCCCTTTCCTGGGTGTCAGTCAGTGTATACAGAAGCCAAGGTACAGCTTGTGGTTGTAGCTGCAGGTTTCTGAATATTCTTGCCTTCTGTGTTTGATGCATTTCGTGATGGCTTCTTTTATTGAAAGGCAGAATCCTTACTGTGACAATCTTGCCTTTGTGTTTTGTTTGTTGTGTTGAGATTTTTTAATTATTTACTTGCTTTTTAATTGAAGGGTATACTGCTCCTGTCAAAAATTATTTTTCTACTAGTAATCCATCTGGCCAGGAGAGTAGGAAAGACGCAGTTTCTACAGTACAAACCTGATGTTTTACAGTCTTGGAGGAGTATGTTACTTGGAGGATTCACCCTAAGTTTTTTCTGAAGATGGCTATCAGAGTTTCACTTGAAGCCAGTGCCTGTCCTCATCCTTAAGCCTAGTCACATAACTGAGGCTAGGCAAATGCTCTGTTGGCTTCATCTTTTTCTCTTCATAGTAGAAGTTCATTCATGTTGTCTTCTTGTCTGTGTCCGCAAGCAACTGGCAGTTTTGGTGTAGAGGTCCTCTCATTGGACTGTGACGAGACGACATGGGAAGTGATAGAACCATGGATGAAAGTAGGGCAGATGCTGCTGGAAAAGTGCTACTGTAAAGGTGTGGATGGAGATGGATGAAAACAGAAATTTGCTTGCTAACACTGCTGTGTCTGTGGGTAATACATCTTAGAGGGAATTAGTTATAGGTAACTAATCTCTTTTGTACAAGTTTTTAAGACACCTTTTCTAAAATGGCCGTAGGAGGTACTGTTAATGAAGTTGCAATGTAAATTATAAAGTTAATGCTGATGCAAAATATAAAATAATAGAAAATTTAGGTTAGACATTCATATTTATCCTTCTTTCCAGCAATGCAGTGAACAGTAAAATAACTTTATTTGGAAAGCACATCTCACACACAAATTTCCAAACAGAAGTGGATGGAAGAAAGAAAAATTAACCCAGATTCTAAAATAAAAAAGATATTGAACATAGAACTGCCTACATCTTTATTTCAGTGAGGCTTTTGGGGGACATTTATGCTAATTTCTGCTTTCAATACTTTTCATTTTATCTGAGTGTCATAATAAGATGAATATATGCTTCATTCTTCTAAGTGTAAAAGAAAGAATTGTTTTTAATGTAATTAATATTTATCTCTGGCAAGATGTAATTCAAACCAGAGGCTTTCTGTATTTGAAGTCTCAAAATAGTTAAATGTAATAGAGGGTAAAAGTGGGAGAGGAAACTTCCCCAGCAAAAATTCACTCATCCTTCAAGTATTTTCTCTCAGTGGAACACACTATGGATTCATTTGATTGTCCAGAATAAGAGAGATTTGGACAGTCATTTTCTTTCCAGAATTTTTACTAAGTTAACAGGTTTAACTAACTGCTATTTTAGACCAGATAGAGGTGAAGTAAAAAGTTTAGGCAGTATTGATGCAAATCTGTATTTTGCCTCATAGACATTTAAACATATTCCACACTTGGAAAGGGTGGCTTTAAAAGATAGCATAGCACATCCATTTTTATCTGATATTTAAGTACTACGCTTGCCACCAAATAGAGGTTCATAACTTTAATTATGGCGTTCACAACCAAGCCAGTGTGCTTAATGGTCACACTAAATCCTGGAATCTGTTGCAAATGTTGAACTGTTGAGTACAAATGAAGATTTCTTCGGTGGATCCCTTCCCAACATCACAAATTTTGTTCACTGTCATCAAAATAGGCAGGATTCTACACAAAAATAATTAGGACAAGAGGAAATAGTGTGAAGTTGCACCCGGGAAGGTTTAGATTAGACATTAGGACCAAAAGAGTAGTTAGAAACTGGAACAGGTTGCCCAGAGAGGTGGTGGAATCACCATCCCTGGAGGTATTAAAAAAACATATAGCACTTCAGGACATTCTCTAGTGGGCATGGTGAGTGGTAGTGTGTTGTTACTTGGTGGTTTTGTGTGGGTTTGGGGTTTATTTTAGTTTTGGGGTTTTTTTTGGTGGTGGTTTTGGGGTTTTTTTCCTCCTGGGTGGACAGTTGGGCACAGTGATCTTGGAGGTCTTTTCCAACTGTAATAATTCTGTGATTCTGTGTGATTCTGAAAGCTAATAAAATTCAGCGTATGAACACCGGTTTCCAGCTTAGTAATGTCTTATTCTATCGTACCTAGTTTAGTGTCTAGATATCAAGTTTTCTGCATATGGGAGGAGGAATCTAGAGCCACAGAGATTCTTTCCTGGGGACAAAATAAGAACTTTTAATAAGTGTGTAGAATTTCCTGCAAAGAAGATTATGCAGTGAATATTTACATACAAGAAAAATTACTTATTCTTTTTTCCTCTCTCTGACTGCTTTCAATTGCAGTTTTGTGCATGCAGCCAGCTTGTTGGTTCCTGGAGTTGCCATGAGTCTTGAACAAATCACATAAACAGTTTAAAAGAAACCAAATCCCACCCGTGCAATGTTGCAACAGTAACGGCAGGTACTTTAGACTTGTCAGTACCTTTTTTTAAACTAACATTATGTTGTAAAAATTTCTTGAATTACTGGTGAATGATTTGCTTTGTTCTGCAAGGTGGGGCATGCTTATACATATGTATTCTTTTCTACACATTGCTGCAAGGATGATCTCCATTAATCCGTGTAAATGCTACAGGAATGGAGGGTTCTTGGAGAAGGGACAGATACTCTTTGCTGACATATGGTTGCAGAGCATGTGAAGGAGAAGTGGGTAAAACTTCGAGGGATGAGGGGGGCAATAATTTGAGAATTCTGGAGAATTTACATCCAGATTGCCTTAAGTGGAAGCAAAGATGATTAAAAAAATAAGAATAGTCTTCAGAACTGGTTCAGAAGTTTAAAGCTTAATTTATTCTGAAGATTTTAGCCACTGAACTGTTTTCCTTAACGCAGGTTCAGAATTTATACAGACCATATGTCATTAATGGCTATCATTATTTTGTCCGTTTGCTTTGGTAACTCTAGAGCACATGGTATAAAAAGAACCATGTGTATGTTAGGAAGGCTTCTGGGTGTGACATTTCTTCAGATATTTTGCTTCCTACCTTTATAGTATTTGCCACTTCCAAGATTTGCTTGGTAATGGAAGTTGTAGTTATCAGCTGGCACACCACCATCTGGGCACTCCTGGAGTGTGCAATTTTCTGCCTGTGCCAAGAGATTGTTGGCAGGATATAGAATTTCCTTATGTTTTCTTCTGGGGTACAGGTTTCCACAGCTTCTCACTTCTAGGTTCTAGGTCCACAGTCTTGTCCAAAGAAGCCTAGCTCTGAGGGGAAGGATTCACTCATTTCTGTATCTTGCCAACCCAAGTCAGGAGAGTAACCAGATTTATTTATTTATTTTCTCCTTAAAAAGATAACCTTGAATGTATTTTTCTTGAGCATCATGTGCAAGACGAACAATTTTCAAACTGGAAAGAGAAAATTACATCACTTTGTATGATTTTTGTATATAGCCTTATTCCACATTGGCAACTAGTGGGTTTTTCAGTTGTTCTTTCCATTATAATTTTGAGCTTACTGTTTCTTACCAGCATACATCTCTGTTTATTTTCTCTAATTACAGTTTTGGATGTAAAACTTGACTAGATTTGCCAAAATTACAATCTAGTAAACCAAGATAAGTAAAGGGGGAAAAGGCACGAGTCAGTATTTTGCAGTGCAGATTCCATTTTGATCAAGTTTTGCTTTGTCTTTTGGAAGGTTCTTGGATAACAAAATTGTAGGGTACACGAAGAGAGGGAAGAAGACCCATGTCACACAGCATCCCTCAGCTTCACATCACTAGCTATTGTCACTCTGCATAACAGCTGTCCCCCTTTAGTTCTAACTAATTTCTTGCAAATAGGAGTGCCATTCTGAAAGCAAAATAACATTTAAGCATGTATTAATTTTGTCTTGGAAGCTGCTCTGATGGTTATCCAAGAGCAGTACTTGTGACCACAGTGTGATGTATTACAAAAGCAACAGGATGTAAGCATGCCAAAGTTCTACAAAGTACCCTTCTTCTCTTAAAAATGGGAATGTATTAACGTGTTGAAGTATATCCAGTGTCAATTAGACTACAAAGGAATAACCATCTATTTGCAGACTAATTAGACTTCCTACTCTTGCCTATATGGAGTGAACAGATATTGTGAACTGTTTCCTTAGCAAATCTAGAAGCCATGCAGAGAAGAGGATCAGACAAAGCGTTGATTTTCTTACCTTCCTAATTGATCTGAACTTCTAAAGGGAGGACTGTCCATTTTTACATTTGATTACTTCATTTACGAACCACCCCTACCATGGGACCTACACCAAACAAAAAACAAAAACAAACAAACAAACAAAAAAACCCAACAAAACAAAACTAGCCTTTACTTTGAATCAGTGATGGATTTCTATTATAAAGTTTAAATTTTTATTTTATTTTACTAGTAAATTCTTATGAGTCTCATTTAACTAATGACCCTTTAAGCATGTTTTATTTTTTCTTTAGCATGAGCTTAATAAAACCAATACATTTTAAGAAAAGTTGCTACTGAGAGGAACCAAAATCATAAAAGGTTCAACAATCAAGTGCTTCTTACTTCACGTAATACAATCATAAATCATATTTATCATATTTTTTTAATTATCTTCCTAACTTGCCATTGGCATGCAAAAGCTTAAATTAATACCTCTCCAGAAAAGAGGGATCACCACTCTGGCTGTTCCTCAGTCATCCATAAAGAACGTACATGTTGGATGGGTTCTGACTTCCCCAACTTATCTTTCTGCTTTTCTGCAAAGGTAGCTGGTGGTAAAAGTAAAAGCTATTAATATTTTTTAAACAACAATCCTGAAATTCACAGTAAGAAAGTGCTATTTAAAACAGTATTTTCAGCACAAATTCTGCTTTTTAGAGGTATGCTTCCTTAGGACTCCTGGCATACTTGCTGCAGAGGTGCTGAAGCAGGCATGGGAGAGGCAGTGGCTGGGGCAGACATACTCACAAACTGCTCAGGCCGTTCTCTCTGTGTCTGACCAGACTTCTGGCTTTAACGAAGCATTGACTGCACCCCAATCTTCCCTCCCCTGTTGCTCTGCTAAACTTCAAGAAACATGTATGTTCTAGCATGTATTTTGCATAAATGCAGAACCTTTTATCCTGAAGTAGTCTAATACAATAATTTATATACCAATGAAACTAGTAGGGAAGAAAGGAAACAAACTGGGAAACCATATATTCTGTCCAAGTAATTCTGGGGGAAGGTGCTTGGGTAAATTCTACATTCCATAACCCATCACAGGTTCTAACTCTTACACAAGATCTAAGCACTCACCATTGTTAAAGGACTACAAAGGAGACCCACATCTGGTTCCACGTGGCACTCAAGTTACCAAAATGACAGAAAGAGAAAATGAATTATGCCTGGAGTTCAACGAGTCTGTTGGTTCTAGAAAGTCTAAACCAACCCTTTCTTTTCATTAGTGCTCATACTTCCAATTTCATACTCCTGCTCTGCTGGTGTTTGAGTTTTGGCTGTTGTTATCTCACCAGAACTGTTCATGTTGTGATCTTACATCTCAATATTATGTGTGTGAAGCAAAAAAACTCAATGCAGTAAATGAGAACCTGATCCTTTAAAGTATTTATCTGTAGGTGACTTGAAGTAGATGAATGATTCTGTACACACAAACACATGTTCCCTGTTTAATATCTAGTATAATAGTGTTATCAGTTACGAAAAATTATTAGCAGAGTACCTGTCATGTGAATTTAAATCCTGTTTCCTCACTGCTTATCAGACAGCTAGAAGCAATACACTGTTTCTGGTGTTTTGTTCCCAGAGGGGACAGAAGTGCTATAGCTGTGGCAAATGTAAACCTGGCGGACACTGGAGACAAGGAGGGGGAAGGAAGTATCTTAAGTGCTTAAAGTTGGTCAGTGTAAATATCCTTTTCCCACTCCCTATGCCGTTGAAATCCTGAATATTTAGATCAGCTGATAAAGCCAGAAAGGCAGCTCTTTGTTTCCATGCGCAAAGCAAGGGCATAGTTTTGAAGACTGTGTAACTTCAAGGGAGGAGTGTTACTGCGGCAAAAGTGGCCGTGTCTGAGTTGTCTTAAATGCTGCTGACAACAAAACACTGCTAACAGTGTTGCTGTTTATCCCTGCTGGGCTGAGGTTGGGAGTGCTGGTACAGCAACCGATGCCTGTGTTGGGATCCTTTGCTGCCATCACAGTTGTGACTGGTTGCAACAAGTGCTTTCTGGTGCTTTCCAGACCTATGTGCATTAAAATATTGGTGTCTGTACATTACTACTTTAAGTAATCAGATTATGCTTAAATCATTAAACTGTTAAATAGATTCCTCTGAATGGTGAAGTATCAGGGTCCTCAGTTACCTCCTCATCTGTCAAATTAAGCATTTTGGTGATGCCCTTTACTGGGGAAGAACTCATAGGAATGCTATTTCTAATGCATTAAATCTGCATATTCTGCTGGCTCAGAAACTTGAGCCAGTGATCATGCTCTATTTTTTCCCCCAAAATGCCTTTGAAGACCTTTTTACTACTATGCAGTAATTGCTTAACTTTGAAACTGGCATGCACTGAAACACCTTTGAAGCCATACCAAAACCAGTTTAATTTGCATAATTTTTTTTCTGTGTTTCAAAAGATACAAGTAAATACCCTACTAATAAATCAGATGTAGAGAAGTATTTGGCATCAGCTATATTTCAGTAGTATATCTCTTAAACAGAAATGGAAAGAGCATTTCCTTTTTATATTTAGGTACTTTTAAAGTAAAGGTTTCATATGAATTGCCTTTTAGAATAGCTTTTAAAAGACCTGTGTCTTGGGAGGAGAAGAGACTTTGTGAGCTTTCATAGTTCAATACCAATGCAAAACTTGTGCTAAAGTAGTAATTATAATACATGTAGTAATTTCTTTGTCATGTAGATACACTACTGCTAAATGCAGCTTTCAGACACAACAGAACCGAAATTCCACACAAATTCACTGAAGCCAAGTGCACCATTGTAGCAAAATTCGTACAACTTTTTCCTGTGACAAGCTGCACTGTGTTTTCCTCACTGACTTCTCATTTGCATCTCTATAATTCAGGTAGAAAAGGTTACTCACCAAAACTGGCTTTATCCTAGAGAGATGAACTTTCCTAAAATACATTTCTAATCTTCAGTTCCAGGTAATCATTGTAATTGATTCTGAAAACTGCTGAAGTTGTATCTAGTCTGCAGAAGTTACATGAATACCTGTTAGATATAGAAAGTAGTTGATTCTAGTGCAAAAGATTTATTTTTTTTTCCTTTTTAAGTGAGAAAAGATGAATTGTAATTATAATTTGACTGATACCTGAAGAAGTGAGGAAGATGGAGGATTTCCATCAATAAATAAAAAATCCATCAAAAATCAAAGGAACTGCTTACATCTCTGCTAGGTGTTGAAGTTTTCAGCTGCTCTGAGCTCACCTCCTGTTAAGGCTGTGTAAACACTCTCCTTCCAGCAGAGACTGACTTTCTTATTTGTGCAGTATTGCACCTTTAGCTTTTATTTGGTGTCCTTTGAACCAAAGTTGAATTTAACTTTGTCTGAACTGCAGCCTGCTCTTTAAACCTAGTATATTAGTATTATAATTATTAGTTCCAGAGAACATAAATAACATGGCAGTTTTTGAGGGACCTGTAAAAAGCAGTGAATGCAAACAAGTCATTAACAGCAGTCCTCTGACATGAAAGAATTCTGAACAATAGCTGGAAATACTAGATTAGGCATAAAAAATTAAGTCCTTCCTTAAAATGGACTCTGTGCTACTGCTTAAGTCTCTTCCTACTGTGGGACTGCTTGTTTGAGTCTCTTTAATTAAATCTTGGTGCTGAGGGCTGGTAACAATTATAGCCTTGTTAATGGCAGACAATGGCAAAGCTTTCTCTTTCAGTATCCTCATTTTATATACAGTTTCCCAGAGTTCAGTATTGGGAGGAACAGTGTATCTCTGTTGTCCTGGCTCTGGTTTTCATGAAGAGTTGCTACATCAAACTGGGTAATTCTGGAGCTGATTTGGGCAATTTAGATAGTATTGGGAAATAGCTTTCAGTGACACCTTAGGGCTGAATCGTTATGATTTTTGTTTTGGTAGAACTACGTAGGGAGTTACAGCAATACGATGCCTTTTGGGAGCATCAGCATGTTTCTTTACTAGCATAATTTAGTCTTCCTTCCAGATGGATGTAAGTATTTCAGTATTAACTGGTCAGTGTAAGGTATGATTGCACCAGTTGTCGCAGCTGATGAAGTACAACAATCTCTCTGTGCAAAGAAGACTTATGTTTTGTTTTGGGTTTTCTTGGTGGTTGTTTTGGTGTTTTTTTAGGATTGGTTGATTTTGCTGTTTGTTTGTTTGTGTTGTTTTGTGGGGGGCAGTTTAAGGGACATTCTTTACCTCTGGATCTGCCCTTTTATTTAATATATTTTTCTATCAAACCTTATTGACAACACTGTGTAGCATTTTTAATTTGAAACTGCCAAATTAATGACCAGGTGTAGATTGGTAGTTGCATCTAGCCAAAAAAACATGTATTTTACAACAAATAAAAGAAGTAATGGAAAAGAAGATGTGCCCAGAGATCCTGTGTGTCCAGTGGAGTGTAATTAAATCAACAAAATAATTAAAGCATTGTGCTGTCCTCTATAAAATATTTTTCTAATGGAAGCCAGGCAGTTCATGTTCACATGAAGTAGACTGCACCAGGCATCCTTCATACTGGAAAAAACTACAAATCACTTGCAAATTGGCAAGCACTTTCTGTAAACAAGAAGGTCTAAAATAGTATAGCCAACTAGTAAGCACTACAGCCACCTGCAAGCTCTTCCAAAGGAAATTCCAATTCTTAAAAAGACATCCAGCAAAAGGAGGGACAGCATGAGTCAAGATGAATTAATGAAAAGGAGTGCTGTGTGGGCTCTCCCTGACCCTCTCCACCTACTGTCAAAAACATGGTTATGTCTACATACGCTAATAAGTTCCTTTCCCAAATCCTACCATGTGCTCCACAAACTATTAAATTATATATAAAAATATTTTAGATTGGAAATCCTCAGCTTTGAAATTCTCGTGTGGAACAGAGATGTCAGAAACATTGACTTGGAGCAATTAAGAGCAAAAAAGTCAAAGAAGCCTCCAAACGTGGACAGCAGAAGGATAGCTACTTGCAGGACAAAAACTGTATTTGGCATAGATTTTGTTGAAAAGTGAAATACTGTCACCTTGAGGAACCTGTTGCTTGACTAATGAAGTGCACTTTATAAATTGCTTCATATGGTTCTGTAATGTCTATAAACAAAAAATGGCCCATGCATGACCTAGGGCCATTTTAGAGGAGAATTTAAAACTTAAACTCTAATTCTGAATTAATTCTAACATTGATGTGTTGGCAAAGATTTTTTAATTTATTTTATGAACAGAGGGGTAAATAGACTTTTCAAAAGGTGGGCTTTTCTACCTGTGGACTATAATGCACCCAGACAAACAACCATTTGCTACCTTGTTCACAAAGTGAAATCTTAGCTTGACTGAGTTTGCTCGTTGCTTCTTCAGCTGGAAATCTGACTATTCATAGGCTTCTGCTTTGCATAATGCAAACCAGAGATATTTCTCAGCTATATCATTAATGTATTTCCAATTAAAGTTGGAGGGAGGTTTCTTTCTGATTTGGCTGGTAAAGGGCATGATAGAAATATTTGTTCATCAATACAGCACTCAGGTTTGTTCTGTAGCTCATACCAAGATGCTGACAAACACATGCGGAGAGTATCCAGATTGAAGGCAGAAATTTATCTCCCAAGAAAGAAAACAGGAGCCTAATTTCCTACAGTGACAGGACAAAGTCAAGTAAATTTTCTGTTACCATGTGCTAATTTATTTGTAATTCTAAAAAAATACAAAAGGACGTTGGAAGGAAGTCCAAAAGTTTTAGAAGCTTTCCTGCGAGTAAACTTGCCTGAAGTGACAGCAAAGAAAAGGAATCTCAAGAGAAAGACAGTACCAAAGGGTTTGTTTGGTTTCATTTTTAATTTCCTTCAAAAGTCACAGCTCTAATCTCTTAAACTGTGTGATGGAAGATTATATGCACATGGCTGCCATCCCACTTCCTCTGGGAAGACCTGCAGAGAGCAAGGACAGTGTTCCATTAATGCTTTCAGATCTTGAAAGAAAATATTGTTCTGAACTTCTGGATCATAGATGTTGCAGCTGAAGGTGAAACTCTTATTCAGAATCAGAAGGAGAGACAAGGTGAAGATTAAAGCCTTGTCACAGCCCCTGCCTAATGGCATTGCAGCAGCACATTTTATCCAAGGAGGTGGGTGAAATTCCATAAAGGGAGGGGTGGGATCTCACTTCGCATCTAGTGAGCTGGTGCTCTGCTAAGGCTAGAACAAGTGGGTATGATCATGAAAGGACAACTCAGGAAACCATTAAGATCCCTGTGTGAGGAAACGACTTGGAGTAGTCTGGACTATGCATTACGGCTTTTAGGGAATAACCTTCCCCAGGGCTGAAACTTCACTCCCCATAAGCAATAAGCTTTGGAAGGGCAGAGGGGAAGGGACATGGGACCAGGTGGAAGGAGGGAAATTGAGACAAAAGGGTGGCTGCCAAAGCTGTTGCAGAGGTGGATATGTTATTGATTGCCTCCATAAACATATTGTTGGCTTATTGTTACACTTTCCAAAAATGAAAGCCAGATTCCTTCTCCTCTTCAAATTCTCTTTGTTTAGATGCCAATATCATTCTTAAGAGAGAAAGGAAATACAGTAATTGTGTGGGGTCTGTTTCCATCCTTTGCTTGTTTTTATTAAATTGTGGTCTCCTCTTTTTTAGTAATTCTGTAAAGGAAAGAGAAGTGGATGACACTAACAAATATTATAAATGCACATGGCAGCCATTACAAAAAGGTTTTCATTTGCTCAATTTATGGCCATTTGAGGAAAGTCTAGATCTTCTGAAGAAATACTGGCAATCTTTTGACTATCAAGTAAGCTGACATGTAAAATGGGAAATAATTTTATAACAGTTTCTTCTGGAGGAACTCTGTGACTCTAAGAACAAACTGTTGGAATTTACCTCAGTCTGCCTTTGTAGATTTGGTATTGAAGTTTTTCTTAAGTATTGTTGTGTTTATATTATAATAAGGGTGTATACATAAAACTTGTGAATCATTTGTTTACAGTCATTCTTATTAGATTAAGCTTAAAATATGTGTTCACTGGGAAATTGCAGTTTCCTATCTTAAAGCTTATAACAGGATATGTCAAGAGTTATATATCAAGTTCTTTGGTACTGAATTGAATTATTCACTTCACATTTCACCATCTTATATTTAAAGTGCCATACCAGTAAAAAATGTTTCTCATTATTTTGAGAAACAGCCAATAAACATGATATTGCCTGTTGCATAATAGGAATTTGTTGGTATATATATATGTAGGTATGCACATATAAATATAACTGGCTTTCTGTGAAAATAAGCCTCAGTTTGCGGGGAGGAAGATTTTGCCTGTGTTGTCTCAGTATATGAAAATGAACGTGTTTATCAATGACATTCACACAGTTAACAAAATCAGCAGCAAGTTGGCCCCTCCTGGAGCTTCTATTTAAAAGTGTTGGTTAAGGTCACAATTGTGCCTGAAACTTTTTGAAAAACACCTAGCCTTAATTTGAAATAAGAAGGAGCATTACTGCATGTGAGAAGTAGCTACTCCTGCCATGACACAGTAATAACAGAGCCACAACCAGGGTAAGAGGGAAGAAATTATTCACTTATAAATACCCGGAGGGGTCTCCAAAACTGCTAGGGGCAAAACAGTGTCAAATGTGTTTTATTTACTGCTAATTAACATAAACTTCTAATCCTTGAGTCAGAAGAAGAAAATATAAACAACTAAATGAACACCAAGGGAAACACCTTTCCTCACCTTTCCTAGACTCAGCTTCAGCCAAATACCTTTCCTCCACTGCTCCTGCTCTGAACTCCCCTCATTTTCATTCCCTGTGACATTGAGACTGCCCCACTACCTTTACAACAGGACACTGCATGCGACTGGAGTTGATTCACAATGGTTACTTTTTTACACTCTTTGCTTACTCTTTTTTAGCTCTGCTGCTCTTCTTGCTCATTGTCCCCAGTGTGGGTCACTCCCAGGCCACAGTCCCTCCTGGGTGTCCCTGCCTTGGCAGGGATCATCCAGAGCTGAAATCCCTCAAAGCCATAACTCCTTCATTGTGGAGCACCTCCTTCCAGGAGTGTGTCTCCAGCCACATTTCAGGCAATGTCCCATCCTACTTTTCCTCTCTGTTCCTCCTGCCTATGCAGCTACTGCTCCTTCTTAAATGTCTGAGCACAGGTGGTGAGTGGTCCCCTGCAGGGGTGTGCAATGTGTTACACACACAGGTTTTGGAGCCAGAATGACGGGTTGCCTATGTTGGTTTCAGAGCCAGGTGGACCCAGATGTAGCCACCACAGAGAGTAGCTGGTGGCCTCTTCCTACACAGGTCTTCCTTGATACCACCTGTCCCCAAACCCTGCCAGTTATACTCAGTATGTTAACCATAATGATTCTGAACATGCCATACCTCCTCTACAGGAGAATAATACAAAATATCATAATTAATAGGTCTGTAAGTTACAGGAGAATATATGATAGTTGACTAGATTATTCTAAAAAGTTGGTGAGATAAAAGGGAAAGGAGAACATGATTAATTTGCAGAGGAACTATGGGTTTCATCTCATTTGAGATTTGTCAGGTTCATTAGGCATCCACGATAAGCTGATTTTATTCACTCCTGGGGTCACTGCATGCTTCAGCAAGCAAGTTCTCCCATCTGATGGCATGATGAGTTGCCAAGGAACTATTACCTCAAGGAAAAATAAAACCAAAACATCAGACATTTGGATCTATTGTGCGTTTAAAGTAAAAATCTATTCCAGGCTAAAAGAGACCCAAGTCAGAGGATCTGTAATCTCATCAAGGCTCATCCATATACTTGTTTCATCAACTAACAAAAGTAGAATGTAAAATACTGCATCTAACTTGCCTGCAACAGCTTTTGCACCATTAATTAAAATTGCACAGGATTAGGCCCCATACTTTAACATTCTAATTGTCAAGATGGCTTTTTTTTTGTCATGCTGTGGTAAGGCAACCCAAGTGTATCACTGTATTATTTTCCTGCTTTGGACTTGGGGTGTGGTGAATGGGTTACAGTCAAGGGATTTTTTAGTAGTGCTTCCCAACTGCTTTCATGTGATTCCCACCAAAAAAAAAAGAAACAAACAAGTAAGTGGGAATCTCAACTTTGTAGTTTCTACACAAGAAAGCCTCAAGGGCAACATTTTTTCAGAAGCTTAGACAGTAATGTGTAAATTGCACGTATCTGCACTGCTGACACTGGGAAAGATGAATGTGTTTTCTGGCTCGGAAAAGGACAAATGTTTTCCTCTGTACTGGAAGCTCAGTCTTTATAAACCAGTCTTTGCTCAAACCTGGTTTTCTGGTAAAAATTATCTATTTATCCTGCCTTAAAAACACCATCATGCCACAATGAATTTAATACATTGCTCACGTTTGCTGCTTTTGTTCATATGTCTGCTTGAGCAGAAAGTGCTTGAAAACAAAAATAGTGATGAATCCATTGATGATCTAAAGAATACAAAGTTTAATGACTTGCAGTGCCTAATATGACAATTTTAATTCCCATTCAACTTATGTCATGAAAATGAATCAAGGTATTTAATTTTGGTCTGGTAAATAAATAATTTATTTCCAGGTGTTCCCCCCTTGTAATAATTTTTAAATCAAATGTAATTCAGAAGGCATTATCACTTAGCTAATTTACAAACATGAAAAGCAATGGAAAATCAAGAGAAACATTACTAAATATAAAATTGAATTTTTGCTATGTCCACACAAAATATATGTGTATATTGACACAAAAGCTACTTTTGGAGGGGTGTTTTGCTATAATCTCAATTTAAAAAGCATTCAAGAAAAGGGATATTTCTTGGCTCTTAATATTGCCAAATTCAATAAAAGGGGAAGTACTGTTATATCAAAAAGGATATCCCGATATTAATCCTCAGACTATTTCCAAACAAACACAAAACAGATGCTGACAGGGAATGGAAATCTCCAGTGCACATTCTGACATTTAACCCAAAACCTCATTTAGAAGAATTGTCCATAGGTTCTAATGCCATTGACTGTTTTCCTAGTCCATATCTTCATATATTTTGGTTGTTGTCACTGTTAGTAAATAGTAAAGACTATTTAGAGCAGATTGGTTTCTTATGAATGTACTCACATGTTGCTGAAGATTTGAGAGCAAAGGAAAAATTCTGTCTGTTCTCCTGTTTCTTTCCTTCTGTCTTTTTTTGGATCGGGAATAATCAGAGCTAAAAATCAAAGGAGAGAAAGTCTCATCTCTTCCAGGAATGAAGGATTCTGAAAATCCCTGTTTCTTTTCCTGTGTTTATCTGGCAGAGCCCCAGATTCTGTCACCAGTATTTACCCTGAACAGCTCCTTACTCACAACTCAATCCAATGCCTGTTGAAGTCAGTGGGAACCTATCCCTTGACCTCGGGGGAATCATCTCTGCTTGTGTAGGCAGAGCAGTTTCAAATTATTTCCACTGCTGATTACAGTATAAGTACTGGTTGAAGTCAGTAACCTGTCCTGAGATCCAACACCACAGCTAAGCTGAGGATGTCTTAAGTTAGTATTATAATATTTTAGTTGTACTTTAAGAAGCTGAAGTAGTAACAGCTGCCAGAAAAACAAGAGATAAATGACTTCTCTACTGAGAGTAAAGAAGTTAAGAACAACTGTACAGTTTCTAAAGATTGTGTCATTAATAACCATCACTGGAGACATCATAATGATTCTTCTCGTCTTTTGGAATGTATATGTCAATAATACAAAGTAATGTAGTCATTATAACTCAGAAAAAAACCAACAAAACAACCTTAGTTTTTGTCTGGAGATTGTTTTAATGGTAGAAGTAGTTCTGATACAAGATAAAGGGCACAAAATCTGGAGATCAGCTTAATAGATGCTCTTCTTACTGACTTCAGCAGGACTTTGGGGTGTTTGGACCTTTCTGAATCTGAGCTTGTTATTTATGGAAACTCTACAAAAAGTCAGATTTCAATCTTACTGAATATTGAACCAAGCAGCATTGGGAGCCATTCCAGGCAGACGAGAGCAAATTCAGCTGCATTTTCCTCATTAGCTTAATGGATGTCTGCATTTGAGTTCTTAAAAAAGGGTTGGGAAATAGAGGAAGAATGTAATGCTTGTAAATTCATGACTTTTAGTGATTTTGATTGTTCATCCTTATATTTAGTATAGTGGGCATTATCTCTACATGCTCATTCTCACATAATATGTGTAATAACTAAAAACAGTGCTCTGAGAAGTCCATTTCCAGTTACATTTTTTAAGTGTTTGCAAAAATACTTGTTTGCAGTGTATGAACTCCAGGTCCAAGACTTTGCATCTTCTTTTCCACACCCATTTCCTTTTGATCTAATAATTTTAATTGTAATAATGTAATGTTTATTTAATACTTTTCAATTTTAATTTCCTTTAATTTTGTTGGGTTTTTTTCAGTTTTCCAATTTAATGTGTTGGTTTCCTTCTGTAACTCTTTCTATCTTCTTCCAGTCTCTCCTTTTCTCACTACCATGACTTCTCTTGCCATTTTTTCACTCTGTAGAAGTATTTCCATTTCTTTTCTCTCCATTATGTAGTCCTGTCTCTACCTTTTCAGTACTTCTTCAGTTTACCCATCTGGTCTTCTTCCACCAAAGCATCTTCAATGCTTCCACCATTTTCTCAGCATCTTCCTTCCAAAATTCCCACTTCCAGAGATTTTCTGTGTCTTCTTAATCATCCCACAGATGTTTGTCTTCTGCCTCAATAGAGGTTAGGGGTTTGCGTCCCTTTGTGTACGTGAGCCTTACTTGCTAAAATGATGTGTGTATTATTGAGCAGGGAGAAGGTGGAGAGGGAGTTCTAGTGCCTGGAGGGCAGAAAGATGGCTAGGGAGCCACTGGTGTGGTGATCTGTGGACACAGTGCTCTTTCCTTTTTCATCCTCCTTCAAAAACACAAGGCAATTAGAGCAGAGACAGACAGGGAGGAAGCATGTTTTGCAAGAAGAGAGAAAAGATAGTACCCATAGGAACATCAGCTCTGAATATTTAAATGCAGCCTTTTCTAAGATTATTTAATGATATACAAAATAACTCTACTAGTAGGCTAATATTTCTAGCATACTAATTTAAATGCCCTAAGGCTCTTACTTGTAAGAGGAATTCTGGTACTTCAGACTTCCTTTTCACAGGAGGAATGTGGGGTAGACATTGCTGCCTTCTCAGGTCTTTCAGCTAATGTGTCTTGTCCACAAGTTGAATAGTATGTACCTACTGAAACAGAAAGGTCAGGCCTCACTCCAGTTCCATTCATTTCTCCTCTGAGATTTTAAATAGAGATCCCGAGGCAGATGCTTGAAGTTATATGATGATGGTGAAACCAAGTCATTGAGAACTGGACTCTAATAACTTAGGACATAAAAGAACCTGTATATTAGAACATTGCTTTGGGGACATATTTATACTGCTGAGTCATTAACTCTAATTGGTCCAGCAAATACTTCCAGTTTGATAAATTACTGACAATATTAGTGTAGTGAAATTAATAAGCAGCACTAGCATTCAACTGTCTGAATTTCCTTCTCTATCTGAAAAAATAAATAAGTACGTTCAGGATAGATTAGACAAAGGTTAGCTGCATCTGTATTTACATTCTTTGCATTCTTTGATTTCTCTCTGTCATTGTTCATTGTAATAGATTTCAGAGATTAAGAAAGCATTTAAGTAGTCAGTAATTAATATTATTAATAATAAGAGCAAATCTTGCTTATTTCAAGGGACATTTTAGGGACAGTAACCCTAATGTATGCTGTAATGTAACACAGCATTGAAGTAGTCACAGCTCTCATGATTACTAGACCTTAAGGCTGAAATACGAAGCAAGCCAGAGGAACACAGCAGCAGCTACAATTCCTGTGCTGTAGGATCTGTCCTCTCCTCCCATGTCCTGGTCCTCGGGCAGACCTTGCTCGTCGCCTCAGTAAGTAATGGGTGACTTCTTCTCACCAGCTGGAATTTGCTGTGGGAAGCCTATGGGCTCTTGCTGTTGTCGTTTCACTTAACCATGACTGTGGTACGGAGAGGGGTTTGCTGCTGGCTATGTCTGCACCTAAACTTCTCCTGGCAGTCAGGGGTACAGCCCACAGGATTATTTTGTATGTTCACATATAATGTAATGCTTAGCAAAGTAAAATAAACAGGTCCTAGCAAAAGAACACGGGAGACACCACTACTGAGGTTAGGACTGGTCTGCATTTCCCAAACAGAAATGGTAAGTAGTACTTAAAAGCTGTGAAAAAGCTAGATGTAAGGTTTCTTTTCTTTTCTTTTTTCTTCTTTTTTTTTTTTTTTTTTTTTTGAGGAAGAGGTTTTGACTGACTTTGTTCTGTAATACAGTTTGTTCTTTTTATGATGTTTTGAAAATTTTAATACAATTCAGGGAAATGACTGAATATATCTAGGTAATACAAGCTTGGAGTTCATGGTTTGTGGGTTTTTTCCACAAACATATATTAATCTCACTATTTTTCAAAATACATGCAAAATACAGATTTTTGATACTTTGAAAGGTGTGTCATACCTTTAATATATGACTCTTCATATAAAGTTAAGTTGAATAACAGTGAATTTAAAATCCCTAATTAAAACAACTTTATGATCAAATACTTGTTAGGAAGGGAGGTGAGAGGAGAAGGGACAGGGAAGAGAGGGGAAGCAGGGCAGGAATTGAAGAAGGGGGAAAAGAAGGTAGGAAAAATTTTATAATACTAAGAATCGGGCAACAAAGTTTCACAGAGGATTAAACGGAAGTTAATTTCTTTACTCCTTGCTCAGTTTTCTGTGACTTGCCAGGCCCTGATTTTGAGTTAGGGGGAGCAGACATTCCATGCTTTTTTCCTCTTCCCCGCAAAATTTTCCAGGTCCTATATATTCATTATGAAGAAATACAACCTCAACTGTTTGTCTTACGCACTCTCTCTTAAACTTAAGGAAAAAAAGCATAGATACAACCATCAAACGCATGCCCCATAGAATTAACACTAGAATATTAAGTGAATTCAATCCCTGAGGCTGTGTTTTAGAGTGTTTTCTGTGTCTTTCAGTAAAAAAACCTGAAGAAAATACATAAACTTTCACAAAGGATCTAAAAGGTTTTAAAAAAAATTGTGACCTGGGCTATGAAAGTTATAAACATATCCTACAAACATACTTTTAATTGCCCCTCACTTAATGGGAAGATCATGGAACTGAATATTCACATTGCAGTACAAGTAGGTGCAGTCTTTCTTCTATGATGAGAGTCACAGCAGTGTTTAAAAAGGAATAAAATAAAATAAAATAAATTGAAAACATATGCACCTAGCTCAGCTTCCACAATGAATTAAGCATGTTCAGATGGTAGACGGTCTTCTATTACAATTCTGAGTGGAAGCTGTCTATAAAGCTCTGCTGTCTATTTCTCCACTGCTGACTTATTTCCTCTGTTCTGCAGCTGGTCTGTGGAAAGTCACCACTGATACCTCTCTTCATCCCTCACAACCACAAAAAGATATTCCTGTTCCAGTACCATTCACCTAATGGGTCTGTGCCTTTGCCTTTAAGTCTTTTTCACTGTTCTTTTTGGGGTTTGTTTTGTTTTTTAATTATATTCTGCCTGTGAACCGGAAAGAGAGAGAAGATACAAAGAAGTAGCCAGGAGATCTGCAGAGCTGTGGATTCCTAAACCATCTTCTGGAAAAGTCCAGGTTTGGGTGATGTAAATCCATGTTATTCTAGTGATTCTGAACTCATTTCGGCTCATCTAGAGAAATTTATTTTAGTAAAAAAATTATAACCTGTTTCAGATAAACTGTTTTCCCTCACAGCTTCTTCTTCTTTAGTTGCAGGTCCTAACAAAGATGCTTGTGTCAGTGTCAGGCCAAGTTGTAGTAAAATATGGTGGTTCCATTGAAGATTCTGGAGTTAGATAGTCCAGTTTCACAAGGAGCTCAGTGAGCTGGATAGATGTGATTAGAAAGTAGCCACATAACAATATGTATTGCAATACAACCTTTCATTTCTCACCACACCCTCCTCAAGGTCCCACCTTTATTTAGTGCTGGGAATCTATACATATTCCTGTAAGAATCAGGATTATTTGTAGAATCTGAGATGCTTCTATCTGTTTTTTTTCTTTAATTCCTTTAGAAGTCAGAACATGTTTATACATCTGTATGTTTACACCTTTCACCCTATAATGGCAACTCTGCTCCTCGAAAACTTCTTGGATTTAATGTTCTGTTTGTGTTAAGCATCTAATGATGCTAAATGAAACAGGAAAAAAAGCTGATTTATTATGATTGGTGTGCAATTATTTCCGTTTTTCTGCAATCCTATGATTTTATTACCACTTGTGTGGTTTTCAAAACGAATGATGAATGAACTTCATAATGTTCACTTTGGTTTCAGTTCTGCTAAGCATCCAAATATTTTGATGCTTACTCAAAACTTATCCAAAGTTTCCTAAGCTCTTGAGTCTGCAAAACTAGTCTGAACATTTAGACAGAGAAGGGCTTTCCTCATGAGGTTTCCAGTTGTTCCACTAGTGGAACCTGATGGAAATACCATGAAGTCAGCTTTCCTTCCAGTTGTTCCAAATCTTTAACATCTGGACAGAAAACGGAAGTGAGGAATCCTGCCCAGAATTGGTATTATAGGAAAAGCTGGATTCTAAAAATAGGTGAAGAATGGATGTTTTTTTTTAACTCCTCCAAACTAGTTAATCCTTGACTGAAAAATTCAAGAGTACAGAACTGGAGATAAATTGGGTTAACTGATCCCAGAAACTATAGCCTACTCAGCTGAAACTTTTTTTTCCTTAGAATTTGGTTATTTGTGAAGTGACATATGCTGAGCAAATTAAAATTTGGCAACATTTTAGGAGCTTTCAGGAATATGTATTTATTCTAGTTCCAGCCAAGTACTTATTCATACATGAGAGGAAAGTACACAGATCTTGGTGGGAAAAGGCTATCTCATTTCTGTAAAAAAAAATCTCTGTGTGTTTCCTCCCAAAATTAATACTCTAAAGGAGACACTAGCTATCAGCCTTACCTTCTTTATACAGCTCTAATTTCAGAGTTAGTCTGTTGAACAAGTAGGGGAGTTTAGCTGGTGCTGAACTTAGCATTGAAATGTCTTGCAGCCACAGACATACATTTTTAGATAAAAGAATGAGATAGCTTAACGTGTTCTACCCTGTTGGTTGATAACTTGTAAGAACAAAGTAGACTTTGCAGAAATAATCTCTTTGATGAAACCTCTATTTTCAGTACCCATGATCTTCTGTTTACTGCACTTCTTCCCCCATGCTTTGTACCACACCAAGAATGACTAGCTATTCCTGCATATCCTCTGATTCTACAAGCTCTTGCTTACCAGGTTTATCTTCCCATGCAAATACCAAACACCAGCTCAGATCAGGCTGCTGATAATTGTACATTGCTGATATCAACATCATCCTAACAGGTTCTTCATAACAGTAGAATTCATCACCATGTAACATCAGCACTCCCAATTTCTCCCAATTTCATTCATCTGAAGCTGGGAAAAAGTTCTGAGGTCCTTCGCCATGAGAGAAATGAAGGTTCAGGGAAGCCTTTACAAGTGGGCAAAAAAGGACCTCAAGCATTCTCCCAGCCTCACAGATCAAAAATGTGTGCAAGAACATCAATGGCAGTGTGCTCCAGGAGGCTAAGGTTTAGGACCCACAGAGTGCTAGGTCAAGACTAAGGAGTTGAAAAGGGCTCAAAAACTAAAAGACAGTGATTGAAAACCTGAAATGTTTTGTGAAAATGATCCAAATTATTTTGCTGCCCAATCTGCCTCTTGCTTGAGGTCACAGACTTTACAGAATTTTATAGAATGAAACGTATGCAGGCACTGTATGTGCCATGCTCTCAGCACTTCATCAAAGACATTTAATCTGGCACAAAGCGCAGCATTTTAGCCATTGATAACCTCCCTGACAGGAAATATTTCATAACCTGTTGTGCACTTGAAAACACACAGAGAAAGTACCAGTGAGGCAAATATTTTAGTGTATGTTAGCCCCTGAACTTCTGCACATGCATTGTAAGAATATATTAGAGCTACAATTCACTTCATACTTGTTTTCAGGAGACAAAAAATCAGAATCAAGAATATATGTCAGTGTCACCTCTCAGTAATGGGAACCAGCCCTGCCTGGATGGCATCTCAAATCTGAAGGGAAATCATCTCTCTGGGAAAAATACTTAAAAGAAAAACACCTGCCTGATCTTGTTCTCACCTGATCTACACCTGAAAAGGAAAAGTAAGGCTCTTAATCTCTTAAATAAAGGAAGGTAAGAAAGAGGAGCTGTTCAGAGAACTTGTGGCAGACTCAGTAGAAAGCCAGGGAGTTCAGGCAGGTTGTTCTCTGGACTATGAAGGATAGCTTCTGCGGTCACCCACCTAGGGGCAAACATGGCTGACCCAGGTAGTGAAGTTTGGGAGCTGATTAGTCTTCAGAGGGATAGAAAACCCTCAAAAAGGAAGATATGCAGGACTGTAAAGACTACTTTGTGTCAAAGCACAGTGAAACAGAGTCCTTGTCTGCTGTATCTCAACAGTCTGAAATAATGTTTGAATCACAAGTATTGGGAGCAGTAGTTCACATCAGCTCTGCTACTCCACCTTTTTGATCAACGCCCAGACTTTGATCCTCAAGACCAGCTTCTGGGAGCTCACCTTTGAACTTTCAGACTCAGCTGGGGGTATCTATCATGTTTTTTCCAAGATAGGAGAATGACCAGGCAGCAAGCCAGGAATGGTTGTGGAGTGCAAAGCCAATTATTTTTTTTCGCCCTTGGAATTTTTCACAATTTATATAATCTTGAATATTCTTTATACGTTTATAGCATTGCACTATTTATTTTAAGGTTCCTTTTTATTGCTGTGTGTTAAGTGTTTTCTCTTTTGCACTGTTACAGGCAATAAAGTTTCAGTATTTGCACTTCTTTGGAAAATAGACACAGGTTTTCCTAAATGTAATTGATAGAACGAGGAAGAAAGTTTCAATAAAAATCATGTTAAGATATCAAAATTAAGTATCCAGACACAAAATATATTTCATGTTATTATTTCATGTAATATTATTTTAAAATATTTCCAGAGGTCCATGCACAAAACATAATGAAAACATCATAACTTTAAAAAAGTTTAGAAAGTTTTAAAACTTTAAAAGATAAATAAACAAAGACATACAAATAGGGGCTTATAAAATCTACACAAAATATTTAACTAATCATCTCAAAATATTCATGAAGTGCTCTGGAGTAGCCATAGAATATGCTACACCTGTAACTAATGATATTCAGACACCATTGCTTGTAGTATAATAAAACCAAGTGCAAAGCAACATTGCTACCACAGAAACAGTAAGGAAAGAATACAAAGATCCACTTGCCTTTTTGTTGGTATTGGTCACTAGATCTCCTTATAAAGAACCTTTAACTTGTTGCTTGTAGCACTGTGTCCCAGACTTTGGTATTTTTTTTTCCTTTTACTCATAGTGTGCAAAACACAGCCTGCAATGTTAACCTGAGATGGGTATTGTAAGGTAGCCTGCAGATTCTCACTCTGAGATGGAGACCTTCAAATCCCTGTAATCTGCACACACAAACTCTTACTCTAGCTGAGAAGCAGCACAACACGTACCAGATAAGAGGCTTCTGTGGCTGTGACACTAGAAGTAGATTAATTCTCTCAAAATTAGAAAAGGAAGGTTATCATTAACGTTCCTATTTGTTTTGA